>NC_072469.1:18295780-18358280 GCF_027596085.1 Anoplopoma fimbria
CGTCCATGCTGGGGCTCGCTTTATCTTTGAGAGCCACGTTTACTCCCCGTGAACACTCGGCTTTTCACAGATGTTTCATAGGCCACATTTGCTTCATCTGACAGAGATGAGAGTTCGGTGTCGAGGCCTCATTTTCTGCTGCACAAACTTCAGCCGCACTCGCAATCCTCCGCCCCATCAATTCGAACTCGCCAATTGTCCCATATTTACAACATTTTCAACTTTGGGGAGGCTGAGCTAGGAGGCAAAATAAATCAACGTTTTTCCACTTTAGCTCCATGGGTGATTACAGTGAGCCGCATTTTGGCACACAACAGCCAGCGTGACGGCAGAAACAACAAAATCAATCCTCAAGCACCACAATCGATGGGAGCGGCAAAATTTCCAACATAGGTTTTCTTTCGGATCAGATCGAGAGTTGACAGTTTTCTGAAAGCATTGAGATAAAGAGAGAGAGAGAGAGTAGAAGGAGAGTGAGGAGGTTACAGAGATACAGCTCACAGAGGGGTTATTGGAGAAAATATTACAGTAGATTGCGTACACACAGTCGCCCACACTTTTCTCACACAGTCATAATTTTCTCATTTAGGGGACCGTAGCAAAACAATTATCAGCAGGGGATAATACAATAAAGGAGACCATTTCCTGGGTATTACCAAGGGACAAAACATTTATTTCACTTTGTCCAGTGTGCTCATAGGAGTGTAAACTTCTAATGGTAGAAAGTATAGAACATAACTCACACCACTCACACTGCAGACAGCAAGCAGGCAGCAGCAATGCTGCGCTGTGCAATTCTTCAAAACTTTTTGCATCTTTTCCTAAGTTTACTGAAAACCATTTCTGGACTTGTGTGGTAGCACTGAAATGATCTTAATATGTATTAACTTGCAGTGCGTTTCACTACATCAAGGTCATACAGATGGCTTTCAGATCGCCCTTCAACATGGTTATCTATAGAATCTTCTTTGTTAGCCAAGCACCATGTTCAAAACATTCTATAGTCATCACTGCAATTTGCAGTTCACTTGAAATCACATGCCAGTAAAACTATGCAGAAAATGCAGCTTTTTCATATTTAAAAAACACAATATGAAGCTGTATGAAATCACTATATATAGAATTGTCTGGCCCTAGAGTGGCAAGACTTTAAAACCCAGGCTCCCCTAAAGTTGTTTGTAAATACAATTTGAGCTTGATTTTCGTTCATTTATTTCTAAAAGTGTTCATGGATGCTGGCGTAATCGCCACATGCTCTCATTCCTCTGCCTGTGATAGGAAAAAATGACAATGTTTTGGCAAATTGGGCTTCCAGTGTGTGATTTGCATCGTTTTTGTCCCACTGTTTGCTTAACTTACAAAGCTCTCTCCCATAAGAGGAGAGCTCTTTGGTTAAAAATGACACAAAGTGGATTTTTACATTTCAATCTCTCTCCTTCATTCCCCGCCGTTTTATCTATATGTCTGCCTTCCTCTGTGTACACTGAGTAATCATGTAAGTGAGCGTGTGAATATGTGTAGCTCTGGGCATGTTGGGGAAAGAAGTCTGTGATATTATTGGACTACTTTCAGGTAATCTCCTGTGTTTTGGTGAGATGCTTTGTTAAAGTGCTGCAGGAATCAAAGTGTCTCTGTCTGTCTGATTCTGCAGAGAGTTCGGGTGGAGAGATCCAGAGCTGCCAGAGGTGATCCAGATGTTACAGCATCAGTTCCCATCGGTGCAGTCCAATGCTGCAGCCTACCTACAGCATCTCTGCTTCGGAGACAACAAGATCAAAGCCGAGGTTTGTATCTGTGTGTGTGTTGTATTTGATTCAGATCAGTGTAGTAGAGAAGGGAATGATTGTTACTTTGATGATAAAAGCCATAAAAAGTGAATACCTTCTTCTGAGTTGCAGTCGTAACAGCTCAGGCTGTTTTGCATTTTCCTGCAGAGGCTTTCAAGAAATACTGCTTTAACTAACCAGTTTCACACTGATGGTTGGCATGATAAAGCTTGCTGCAATCTCCGTCCCTAAGCTGTGCCTTTTATTGAGTCGTATCTTTGGAGGCAGTAAAGTTCAATTAGCCCCAAAGTCACAAGTTTGTCTCTCAAAAGCAATTTTGGAGGGAAGTCCCTTTGGAACAAACCCTTTAATAAGGCTAGAGGTTCTCTAAAACACTGGCAGTGAGACATGCAGATGCACTAACATCAAAATTCACAGATACACAATCTCTTTACTTTTTCTCTTTCTTCGAATGCCCCTCAACCCACCCTGCTTTACCTTAAGAATCAATATACCCAAATTTACTTTTTTATAGTTTTTCTTTCTGAAAATTAATTTTCCATCAATAGCTGCTTCTGCAACCTAAGTGTGATGCCACATTGTTAAAATGCTAATTGACACCCATATGCAAAAGGAACAAACACCAACAGGATGTGAACACCTACGCTAGGCATACAAAGCTAAAACACAATCCTAAAAGCTCTAAATGCATGCTGGACAAAAAAGGAAAACAAAATTTAAAATGAATATAAACTATCTGCAAATTAGGCAATTAAACACGTAGATACAGCTAATATTCATTCACACCAACCCACCCTCGCAAACAAAGATACACACATATATAAATACAAAAATGCAATCACACTTACATGCAAAAACATCAAACTCCATTCCCACCCACTCATCCACTCTGAAAGAAATCTAAGTGTACGTGTCTTTTGTAATGGGTGTAATTATTGCTTGAATGGAGGTATCCAACAATGGAGAAAATAGCAACTGTGTATTGACAGTGGATGCTTTGGCCTGCCACCGTTAGTCTGTTTGATTGTCTTGTTCAAGGCCCAAGGCGCTGCTAAACACTATTTACACAAATTAAATCTGGAATGGATATCAACCAGCCAAAATTGACGCTTCGCATAACATCAAATAAAAGCAGGCTGTCACACAAATATATCTACATGCACACATTGCCACATGTGTATACAATGACAAAATGCAGCATGCACACTCTCATGGAACTAGACAAAGAACTGTGCCCTCTACCATAATTCTTAAATAGTTTTTAATGAAAAATGAACTTGACAGACGATCCCTAATCCAGATACAGGATATTAGTTTGGTTAAAGATTATTTTGTTGGAATGAAGCAAGATATTGTGCTTTTATACTGTGATGAGAGAAATTAATTTGTTTTGTTATGATAAATAAGAACATCATTTATTTTAAAGCCCTATTAGCCAGAGAACAAAGCAATAATCATTTACTGTTACCAATAGTGTTTGCTTTTGTATTTTCTCCATTATGATAGTGCATCTCTTCATAGAGTTTAGTATTGACATTATTCTTGACACATTTGAGAGTGAAAACCATTCTTCTGCATTCTTTATTTTATTCTTTGTGTTAAAAAACTCAATGCCTTTAATCGTATTATGTTTGATCACCTGAAGAGGCCGTGATGCAGATGTGTGTATGTACTGTAGAGCCACCACAATAATGATGGAGCACAGTTGGGAGCATCTTGAGTCTCATTGACGTCTTTTTTTCTGAGAACTTCTTTATATCTTGCAGTATTCATTCAATTTCAACAAAGATATATTACAAATAAAGTTCCAGAACAGAATAAAGATTTCATGGCCTTCATAAGAGATTCTGTGAATGGTCTATTAATGTTTACTCAACTTGTGAACCTCTTACATATCTTGGAGGATCTTCAAGGTTGTGACAGAGCTTGTTCTTGTCTTTTCAACAAGTTTCAGAGTAAATGTCTTTGTTCTGTTACAAAGGCTACAATACATATGCAGGGACATTAAGTTAGGAAAATTCCATTATTATGTTCAAATTGTTGACTTTGACTTTGACTTTCTTTTCTACATGCAGGGAAATAAATGATGTATTATAAATTCTGAGAGGCAAAGTTATTTGAGTAGAAGTGGGACTTGACTTTATGGCGTCAGTCATAATTATTTATTTTCTTCATCCACCCATCGACTTCTAAGTCCAAGCCCTCGCTGTTAGCAAGAATTTAAAGTTGAGACTAGACAGACATTTAAATGACAACAGTCTGAATCCCACTACCCGCCAGCAGGTTTGAAAGGAATGTTTTTGTTTTTTTTAAATATCACCTAAAATATACTCTTTATCATAGCAAGAAACTTTTAAAAATAGAATTACTGGATTTTCCAATTTACAATAGGTCTCGGAAATCTGAGCAAAAAGAAAAGATACTTTTTCAACATTACTTAATTCTACATTACTCAATTTAATTTTCCCCAATAATAAATTGTTTGTACTAGCCGGATCTTGTAAACAGCATTACATTTTGTGCAACTGGGTAGCCATGAATGACTCTTTTGCGAAATCTGCAGTCATGTGACAAAAATTCAGTGAAACCTTTCCTGAAATGCAAGCCGTTTACATGGAACTGGGAAGATAGGACAAGAAGTAGTTTGTAAAATGGAAATACTTCACTTCAAGCATGTAGGGCCTACAAAATATTGGCATCACAATTTGGCACTGGGTAAAATGTTCTATGTATAGATTGCTTTTTTCTATTTGTGTTACATTTATTGTAAAGATTTATTTATTTATTATGTTTTTTTTATTTGTGTGTGTGTTCAAATAAGCTTGCCTGTTTTAAAAATAACCTTCGACAGCAGTAGTTGAATATGCATGTCATTGGCAGCTCTATTACCCAGGGATTTATTTCAAAGCAGATGTCACAGAAGATTATATAATAAAAGGACAGTTAATGCATTTAGATTTCCTACAGCACAGTTGATGTTTCCTGAAAGGGCAAGGAGATCCTCTGTACCTGGGACTGCTTTTCCTCTTAGGGGTCACATGTTGCAGGTTTGTTCTTGCAGCGCCACTGCTCCCTGTTGTTTGAGTTTCACAGGTGTGTCTTGTCTTGCGTTTGTTCCCGCTTAACACAAATACAATACACAATTTTTGATGGTTAATCGTACATTTTTATATTCATTATTTATCCACCGATGCTTTTCATTACAAAGCTAGCGATGCCATTCACAAATTCGAGACCTACTCTTACAAATAATTACCATCAAATTAAAATCAAACGATGTTCATTTTTTGTGGCAGGTCATTTAAGCCCCTAATTGACAATGTGAAATGACGTAGGTCAAAGCACTCCCTATATTTTATTATATTGAATAGTCACATGAAGATTTTTCTTTCTGCTAATTGAATATTTTCAAGTGGCTCGTTACTTTCATAAAATGACAAACCAATAAAAGCCTATAACAGTTTTGATAATCTATTATTTAATGCTATTTTTAAAACAAGCACTTTGTCCTTGAATTGGCAAGGAAGGATTGTTACATAGGATTGTTTGTATGTGAGATCGGCCATCTCACTTACAGTAACTTGTTATAAGCACTTGAGACTAAAAACTTCTCTCCTATTTTCAGTTAGCCAGATAGACACAGATGGCAGGGGACATGCTGAGCAGCTAGACACAGCCACAACATGGCTGCTATTTGTCGCTAAAGAGACACTCTGTAGGGACAAAGAGAGGGGGAGAAACAGAGGTGGTAGGGAGGAAAAGGAAAGAAAAAACAAGAAAATACAGCTTTCTGTTACAAGACTGCAGTCTGTGAATTTCTGTCTCTGGATGTTTCATGTTGGTGTGTGAGAGTGCATGTGTGTTTGGGTGTGTCAGTTTGTGAGAACATGTTAGTTCATTTAAGGTCATGCATTTATGTTGAGTGCCTTCACATAAGCCTGTATCCAATCAGATGCACATTGAGAGAAAGATTGTGAGTGTGGCAGGGCAGATGGAGGTCTTGCCTCAGCTCAGATTACAGTTGACCACAGAGGCAGTTGGGCAAATTCATTTTCAGCATCCTTTATAGTTGCTCCACACACACACACACACGTACTCAGGTGCACAGTTTGCAAACTGTCACCTATTCTTCGAACACACGGTACATACATACTCCCAAGCCTATTGACATGTCAGCTCATGCATCCCCTTTAGCTACACCATCACACAAGCACACACATGCACACACACACACGCACACGCACACACACACACACACACACACACACACACACACACACACACACACACACACACACACACACACACACACACACACACACCGTGTCAGACTAAAGTTCAGGCACATCAGTAATTCATTTTGTGTAGCAGCCTTGTCGATATCCATTTATCCAACAGAGCGGTTGAGGGGAGAGGAACGTGCCCCCTGACTCAGTGTCACACCCCCAACCCCACACTCTCTCTCCTACACCTATCCATTTTGTTGAGTTCACACCTGATTTATTACTGTCTGCCTCTACCACTTGATTCTGTTATCAGTTATCTTAATTTCTCCTCCTCCCACCGTTTCTGAATACGAAATGTTTTCTTTTTTTTTTTTTTTTACAGCAGACTTGCTTGATTATACAATACAGTGTAAATACAGGGTTATTTCCAGAGACCGGATCAGATTCTATCGTGGTTAGAATTGCTGTATATTCTCAGCATTTTACAGTTTGTTGTTAGAGACAACTGATGACTTAAAGTCAACATGGTGAAAGAAATCTTGTTTTCGATATTTTAGTCCGTGAACTGTGCAAACTTTAAACTGTGAATGTCTGACATCAGCATGAAAGATGAGAGAGACACAGCGAATGAGCCATGGCAAATACTGTAATAATATCGCATGCTTCTTTCCCTCTTTGCACAGTGCATGCTGTGTATGCGATTTTCCACTCTGATCACTGTGTAAAATAGTGTGTGTGTGTGTGTGTGTGTGTGTGTGTGTGTGTGTGTGTGTGTGTGTGTGTGTGTGTGTGTGTGTGTGTGTGTGTGTGTGTGTGTGTGTGTGTGTGTGTGTAATAGCAAGGTTTATTTATAATCCCTGTGTCAATTTGTTACCACTGGCAACAATATCCAGAGTAGTTCATCAATGACTACTTTAATTCAAAATACCTTTTTGTATGTTTTTACATAAATAGCCATATCACTCGAAGATAAAAGGCTCTTCCATCCATGAAGTTGTTTTCTTGTCACTTAAGCAAGACATTAAATGTATCCCTTGCCTCTGGGTTCTCCTAACCTGCAGGTAAACCTTTAGAGAATGCCCCTTGTTTGTTCTCTTTGGTTTCGTGATCTGGAGCCCTGAGAGTTTTTGGATGATTTGTAAAATTACTAATCCATCATTTTTCTCAGCAACACTTCCTGTCACCGCCAATAATCGGGTTTCAAAAGGACCCTTAGAAAAGGGACTACATCTGAATTAATACTCATATGTTAGTATGAAACTACTGGGGACCACCCACCTACCAACACACATGCATGCACACTCACACACTGAGATTATTAAACACTTTTCCTGTCCCCTGCTGCCAAGAGTAGTGGTTTTTATTTTCTCTGTTGCCATTCTCTTCAAACAACAGAGTAGAGCCTCTGGTGTATTTGTCAAGGTAAGTTTTCACAGTTAGGAATCTTACTGTTGATACTGCTGCAAAATTAGCTGTGTCCCGGCCTCACAACAATATTGGGTAGCCATGGTTTAATGCCATGTTTGGCCCAGTTTAGAAGGCTCCAGAGGGAAATGTTAGCCTAGGGCCAGGAACTTAATTAGCCGAAGGTTAAAAGGCTCTAAAATTCAGTTAGCCTGAGGCTAAATTTCAGGTAAAAACAAAATCTCTTGCATGTGTGTATGCCTGCATGAGGTTGAAAGGTGAGACATATCAGTACCCTGTGTTCTCACTCACAACATGCAAGCAGTAAACTATCCGGGCTGTGCTGCTGATTATTGTTGACGCTCCATATGTGATGACTGGAACACGCTTTTAAGGCTTCACATGCCACCAATCCAGGTATGTGTCACCCCTTTGTCCCGCTGCCAGCTTTTTTCGGCACCAGCACCTCTGATTCCCACAATCCCAGCTGTCACCGCTGCTAACTGTTGCCACGGCAATGCTGTCACTATGGGTTACCAATAGCCGTGGCCGTCGCGGAACAGCAGGAGACAAAGACAAATCAATCTGCGCTTCTAATCTTCTTTACATGGAATAGAGGGACAGGCGCAGAGGTATTGGCAAGCCTTATAGGTGGCTCAGAGGCAATACAAAGTAAAAGCGCTATGGCTTTTATGGAATAACAGATTAACTGTGACACAGGCATTAAGAGGAGAGGGAAGAGGAGCAGAGATCAGTACGGGGAGAAGGGAAGAGGAGCAGAGATCAGTACGGGGAGAAGGGAAGAGGAGCAGAGATCAGTACGGGGAGAAGGGAAGGGGAGCAGAGGGAGGAGGGGAGGAGCAGAGGTGAGGACTGGAGGGCATAAGAGGGACAACAAATCAGGTTGAGGAAATTGTGTGGCCAGTGGTGCAAGGTTAGTTTGCCATTCATTGCATCCCTTAATCCATTTTAATTGAAAAGATAAGCAAAGCATTTTGCTCGATAAACTCCTGCTGTGTCATCAAACGCCTCCATCCTCTCCCTGCCCTCCATCCTCTCCCTGCCCTCCATCACTTTCTTGTGCTTTCTTTCCCTCCGTTCACAGTCATTCTCCTCTCCTCACCTGGCCCACATTTATCATTTGTTTTCACTATGAATAAATCAAAGTTAAATTGCACTTTTAAACACTCATTCAGATGTGTGTGTTTTTTGTAGTTTTTCCTTTGTTTCTTGGCCTACCCATGCCAGATGTGTGAGGTATCCACAGGAGACAAAACAATGAGTGCCAGGGATAATCACAGGAAAGTCTACTCATTGCACTTCACTGTCCCTGTCAACATGTCTACATGGTATACTCCAACCATCTGCTACTTCACGATGAAACAGACTCTAAGAATCATTTTCTAGTACATGTGCTTGATGTCCCACGTCTGGGGGAGAACATGCAGAAAAATATGAGGGTTTCAAGAAAGCCTGATTATGCAGTCAACTGTGAAAAACTTTTTTTTCCCAGTTATCTGGATGAGTAACTCTGCCTGTTGCTGTACTCCGGAGATTTAATAAAAGTGAAAGCGTGAAAGACAGGCTTTCTTTCTCCCTCTTCCTCAAACACACACACACACACACACACACACACACACACACACACACACACACACACACACACTAGTTGCTCTGTCCATGTTCATAATGGTCTCCTGATGATCACAGCAGCCTGTTTCTGGTGATTAGTACTACACCCCTGTCGATTGGACTAAACACGGCTTGCTGTAAGCTCTTTGGCCCCCTAAGGCCGACGAAGATCCCTGCAGTGGAGAAGCATCGGGGAGGCTTTAAAAGCACCGGCATAGGGAGAAGGCAATGCGTGTATTGCCATGGTTGGAAGGCATAATGTGTAACACCCCAGTGCCCTCATTGTGATCCCCACTGGGCTAACAGCCCTGACGGTCTTGTTTCACAGAATCAGGATATAATCATAAATTTGCACTGATTGGCTTGTTTGTTTCTCTCTCTTTGTGTCTGTGCCTTTGTGTGCATTTACATAGAAAATTCAGCAATACATAGAATACAAAGCAAAGAGGTGTGACATGAGCCACTTGTTGATATACCTTAAATATGATTTTGCTGTACCTGCTTCTTGGTGACAAGCCTAGAAAAGTGATATAGGCTTGTTGTAATGTGTTTGGGAATTATTACCAGTTATTATTACCAGAGTATTTGAGTATTGGTACCAGTATTTTGAGTTTTAAACCTGCTACTTTATAGCTTGATAAACACACAGAATTGCCATTTAATTCCACCTCACTCATTCATATTTGAATCACTGAAAAAATCTGAGATGCAGACGTCTAGAAGCAGGCTTCTAAGTTTACTACCTGTACTAATTGGAACCTTTTACAAAGCCTTTTTAAGTCCAGTGTATCATAATTCTTGATGATATGTTAAAATTACAAAGTCAAATAATGGTTTGCGATTTTACCTTCAAAAAATTATTTAAAATGCCGTCGGTATTGCTAAAAGAGTAGAGGATGAAACGATGCTATGAAATGTGTTGAACTTTAGGATGTTTGTAACTAGCCAATTTCTATATATATATTCACAGTTTATGCATCTGTGAGTGCGATCTTAGTCTAAAACTGTGATTTAAAACTATGAACAACCTTGTAAACCTTGTAAAAATGGCATTCAGTTAAAAGATGCAGAATCGGTGTCTGCATTACAAAGTACAGTATTTTCTTTTTGTATTCTTATACATACAAAGTTTCCCCATTCTCTAGGTCTTTTGACTTATGAAAGTTTTCAGGGGTAAGGACTAAAAATGTCTCTTTGGTATTATAAAGAAACTCCTGGTTTCTACAACAATCTATCACTATTTCAAGTTTAGCTTTTATACTTTTGGTTTTATAATTTTGTGGTTTCAGCCACAAAAATGTTATCAATCACACCCATCGTTCATAGTGCATGTGAAAAATATTACAACATTGTTATATAAATCAATTTAATCTTAGCTCTCTATTTAAAGAATCAGTTGTGCCTCCGAACTATTTTCCTGCAGGAGCCAAAAGTTTCTGTAGTAATGTGTATAGGCATACGCTTTGAAGAAACAGACATGTAGAAATGGGAATTGTTGAGAAGCAGGATAAGGGACAGATAGTACAGCAGAGAGACACGCAGAAGACAAGAAAAAATTATTGCGCTATGTTTTTTTAGATTATAAGCAAAGCTGGTGTCACAGCTCTTTTCCTTCCATCACCAGTGTAATTAAGTGTCATTTTGTGAAAGCACAGTCATTAGCTGTGTCTTGGTATCTTTAATTAGTACACACTGGGTTGTTAATCTTATTGGCAGGAATGACAGTTACTATGGGCCACACACACACATACTGTACACACACAAGTGCCTGCATAGACAACTGTTGAACATATTTCTGGTGGCAGAGTGATTCTATGATGTATTTTTTCATTGCTATACATAATTAATTTAAGTAAAGCCCACATGCTTTTTTTCAATGAAACGGTTTCTTTCATCTTCAGATTCGCAGGCAGGGAGGCATCCAGCTACTGGTCGACCTACTGGACCACAGGATGAGTGAGGTTCACCGTAGCGCCTGTGGAGCCCTGAGGAACCTGGTGTACGGCAAGGCCAACGATGAGAACAAAGTGGCCCTGAAGAACTGCGGTGGGATTCCTGCCTTGGTCCGCCTGCTGAGGAAGACTGGAGATGTGGAAATCAGAGAGCTGGTCACAGGTACTGTAGCTGTGGCTAAACTTACACCTCACCAGCCTTGCATGTATATATTTAAATATATATCATGGTGTAGCTGCAGTTATTCTCCAGCCAGCTCCTATGGCCTGAGGAGAGGTTATAATGGTGTGTGTGTGTGTGTATGTGTGCGTGTGGATGGAATTTGCTATGTGGAGTTGCGAGAATCACTAAAGCTGCTGTATGCACTCACTATTCTGAAATATCTGTGTCATTCTATGTACCTACATTGCAAGAATATTTGCTGATTATTGATGAACACTTAACACTTGAACAAACAAACAGGAGGCATGCACACTTTCCTACCAACAAACACACACTTTGAATTACTTGTTAGCCTCATTGTATTTCATTTGGACTTGACAGCCAGTAGTTGTTTTAGCCGAGTGAATTCACGTCATTGAGCATTCATACATTAAACTTTCAGTGAGAGAAAAAATTCTCCACAGAATGTTCCTATTCACAATGCAGGAACCAAGGTTGTTCGTCTTCAGCTCCTTCAGATGCCAAACTATTTAACATCCCACCTGAATGATACTTAATATTCAATCACAGTTCCCCTCAGCAGATTAATAGGACTCTAAGGCATAACTTCTGGAAAGAATGCAGGGGAAGCAGCGAGCGAGCCAACGATTTATTTTAAACACAATTTCTCTTGAGAAGTCTTTGTTCTGTGTCCTCTCTTTTCTACTGTTTGAGTTGTTATTCAATTAAAGTTTGTCTCTTTGCTTTTTTTTTCGTTACGTGGGTGCCTGCATACAATCCAAAAAATGTGTGTGTAGCATTTAAGTCCCTACTAGCAAGTGTGGGGGTTTACAATCACTGGTCAATCTTGTATTAACCTGGAAGGCATGAGCAGAACAAGTTAGCCAGTGCACTGGAGACACACACTTACAGCAATGCACACACCCACACACAGAAACTTAGAGACGCTTAAGCACATACACACAGTCATGCAACCACACTCAGATGTGCAGCATTTATTGTGGAGAGGCACACAAATATCTGTGTAGGCAAAAGATGTATGGATTAAATTTGAACACCCACCTAAGCAAACAGACATTACACGACCTGCTATAATTTGATCTCCATTTCTCCCCGTAATATTTTGCAATATGCTCCCACTAAGAATTTAATATTCTACTAGAGGCACTTTAGTGCTGCAGCAAACACTAACACAAGCACCGCATCCCTCTCTGCTGAACGCGGACTCACAGATGCTCACACTCACACACATACACCACCTCAAGCATATGTGTAATCCAAATGTGCAGCTACAGTTATTTCCCAGCATGACATTGGTTCTACAGCCTCAGGACAGGTAATAATGATGAACTGCAGCGTGTGCATGTGTGTGCGTGTGGATCGTGTTTGGGCACATGTGTCGTGTGATTCATTCTAAAGGTTTAAAACCTGCGTAACTTATGGCATAAAGCAAGGAATAATGAGTGTCTCAGAGTGGTCATATAACTCTATGATAAGAGTTAGCCTTGATTTAAATGAAGTGGGTGAGCTGTGACCTGTGATAGGTGGGGATGCTAGCAGCCCAGCAGGTGTTCCACTGAGCACCTGGTACGATAAGAGCATGTCTACCATGACGGAACAGAACAAACGTCCACCTATGTCCTTATGTCGTTCCCTCTCCCCTTCACACCCTCCTGCTCTCACTTTTATCCGTGTGCGTGCTGGCCTTCTACGCTGTTCAGTGTCATGCATCACATTGAACCGGGACTGTTTGTATCTGCACTTGGATCACTATTGTTTCTTGCTCTTTGCTCAGACAAAAGCCCACACTTTGTTGCACCAGGTTAGTCCTGAGATAAGAAGGCTCGTGCACGAGGATTGGACATTCCAAAAGATAAAGTACAATCACGCTCATTCACTCAGGGACACAGAGACATAGAATCAAACCAACACACAGGAACACACAAAATCACATATACACACAAAGGATACTGAGATGAAGTCAGTGGGGCCCCCTCATGTTTAATTTGACTTCTGACCCTATTTTATCTCAGCGGGATGAAGCTCATCTTCAAAAACACACACACACACTCACACACACACACACACACACACACACGCTCAAACATCCATCCCTAGACATATCCTCATGGGTCTCTCGCTCTCTTGAGGAGAAGGGGGACCCGGCGGATCACAACGATGACAGCCAGCAAGACAGCTAGGGGTTCTGTCTCCCTCTTTACAGACACCTCAAATACTGATTAAGGCCCACTGGAAAATGGTGGAAACAAAAAGAATTTGACAATGTAGGAGAGGAGGGATGAAAGGAGGTGATTATGTTTCTAGAACTTTTCATTTTTATTGACACCGCTATAAAATGGTGGACGGAGGCAGGAAATACAGCTTGAATTGGAAGGACAAATAGAGACATGCAGGTTGGTGGGGGTGTAAGAAATGGGAAGGATATAAGGAAGTTAGCTATTCATTTCCAAGACAAATTATTGATAATGTAGATGGTGAAATACGATTGGAAGAAAGAGGGGAAGGAAGTGACAGAAAAGGAGGTAAAAATGAACCACAAATTTGATGGACATGGTGGTTACAAATTAAAAAAAGATTGGAGGGGGACCGACTAAACAAAGGGAATTAAAAAAGAAATTAGAAGTTGTATTTTTATTCCAGATAAAGAAGGCAGTGACAGCAGTCACCAGACTTCATCTACAGAGACGCTCTGGCACCTTGAAGAATACCACCACAGCACTGGAGAGACTAAGAGATTAAAAGCACAGCTTGAAGATGGAGTGTGCGTGTGTTTATATGCGGTCTGTAAGCAGTTTAGCAAATGAATAAATTGCACCGCAAGTCATACTGCATCACATTCTGAGCTCTGAGTTTTATAAATAGTCCTCCTGCACAAAAACACACACTCTGAAGGTCTGTCTTCCCTCTCTCTTTCCCTGACTCTTCCTGCCTTTGCCCTCCTCAGTCTTGCTCTCCCCTGCTGCTGGCTGAGTGAATCAGTGTCATGCATGACTCTTCCCTGTTGTCTGTTTACTCTGGTACTTAGCATTGCACTCAACATTTCAATTGCTTTCATGCCAGGACAGCTATATTTTGAAGTCTATCTTCATTTGCCTCATGGAACACCCTGCTGGAGCTTTATTTCACCACTTGAAACTGTTGCATCTCTTTTTTACTGACAAATAGTGACAATGAGTACAACGTGTCAAAATGATTTCATTATGTCGCATTGGCCATTGTTTAATTTTCCCATATATTTTTTTATTGGAATCCAGGACCTCGTACAAATTTATGTTTCAAAACAGCTTTTCCCTTATTTGGTTTGTTAAAACATAGATAAAAACACCTTGCTATAACCCTCTCTCCCAACCCAAACTCTCAAAACGAACACAGAAGAAACACACGTACAAAAAAACAATATCAAATAAATAAAACATACAAAGTCAATAAAATGAAATAAAAAAGGAAGGGAAGTACAATAAGAAGGATGCTTAAGGTGCCTACTTCAAAGAACGATCGTTGAGAATCTGACGAGGTCCAGAGAGGAAAGTGCAAATGCAAGTTAATAGGCTGCCATCTTTTATAGAAATTGGCAATATTACATTTTAGGGAATATCTCACCTTTTGCAACGATAGAAAAGACATTAGATCATCAAGCCAGTATGTGGTAGAAGACAGACTTGCTACGAGCGGGCCAAAGGCAACAGCATCAAAAGAGTCCCGTTCACAAGAATTTGTGCACAGTGATCCAATGCTTGTGTTCAGATTATGTTCTATTCTGTTAAGAAAATAGGCTAATAACTACACACATTAAATATGTCAAATTGAATGTGTACAGGTTGAAACTGGAGGTAGCTCTGCGATACAAAAGATGGACAAAAGTCAAATTACAAATACTTCTCCAAATACACCTGATTACTTCTAGCTGATCTTAATGAATGTTGTTTCTTGGCCTTGTAAATCAGTGTCCTTCTTTAAATATGAGTTAGTTTGGCCACAAATTTGAATGTTTGAAAAACAAAAAAATTAGGAGAGAATTATCTTGATGGTGAAGAGCAGTTGAAAGATCTTTGGTTGAGATCCTTGTACTGACGGGAAAACGGAAGGCAAGAAAATTATGAAGTAACATTCTCCATCCATAGTCCAAGTGCTGTTGGACTGAACCTGTAAATGCTTTGGACTGTGGTTGTGAAGGTGTGAATGGTTAGAAACTCTTTTCTCAGGCCATTGCTGCAAATATCATAGCAATGTTATAGCTAACAGAAACCTTATTAGCTCCTCTGCAGCGATACGTAGCAAGAAGGCATTGGATCTATTGCCAAATTACTTTCCTCTGGGAGCTTGACCTTCATTACTAATTGGTGGCTAAATGATTTGAAAGCAAGCAAATGGCAGGTGGTGAGGTTCATCAGGGGCAGTGGTGCATACTCAAATGACATCAATAGACACAATCTTCAATGGCTGGACTCAAAAGGAAGTGGTTGTGCTAGAGTCATAACAAATCAACTTCCTCATTACTGCCTCTGTGTTGTCAGTTTCGCCAAAGCACTTCCCTATTCTCTGTGATTAAAGAATCTGTTTAGGTCTTGGGAAATGAGACAGGGCATACTTGGTTTTTTCTTTGGGTGACCGGAAAAACCTTCCCTCAACAATTTACCCTATCTCCCTGTCGGTTCTGAAGTTTAAATATAGACGAGCCTTATTGGTTTCCTGGGTCCAAGCGTGAGGTAGATAGGACGAAGTCAAGGCTTCCGGGCCTGTCAGTCAAAGTCTGGTCGATGCACAGGCTTTGGGTGTCAATAGGAGATGCTATCCTTACTCATGGGCTCACCTTGAAGCAGTGGACCATGGCATAACCCTGCTGCTGCAGCTGCTGCTGTCTGCTCTGGGCTGAAAAGCAACTGCTGAGGAAAGTCATGTGTTCAAAATGCAGGAATTTTTGCAAACATCTTCAATGTATTACTCTTAAGATACAATTGTTGTGGAGACAAATGTACATTTTGACTTATGTCTTAATGTGCTAATTGATATTATTTGCATTGCACAGCACTGAAGGAATTCAATTTAAGACTTAGAGTCTTAAAAGCATCACTAAGCAAAATAAGTATACTGTATGTTTATACAGAAGTGACCAACACGGGTCACCTTTTGTAATCTGATGATGTTTGAAATAAACCAACATAGTGGTTGAACTAAACCAACATTGTGAAAAAGTACTGCTGCTGCCATCCTTTACCGGAAAATTACTCACTTTGCCTTCTGTTACTTCAAGGCATGAGACCCCGCTGTCGATGTCCAAACCTCCCTGTTCCCCACTACTGTTATAGTATTTGACCAAGCCATTTTAATTGAAGCCAAGCTCATAACCTTCTTTCAAAAATGCTTGAGGACAGGGCTCCATCACAGTCATTACAGTGATTCCTGTGGGGAAGCAGGAACCCTTCACCAGGATGACTTTTTCTTTGCTGCTGCTATGCAATAAAATGGTTAGTACCCTGCAGAAATGTCTCTGCAGTATTTTTTACTGTGGGAGGCCCCAGTGGGATTGAAACCCCCGGTGTAAGCAGTGACAATTTACCCACACTACAGCACTAGAGCTGACAAACCGACTGCAGGATGTTAAGTTGTATGACCCTGGGGTCAGGTCAACAATTGTTAACACCCTGCCACCTAAAATATTATCCCAAATCAATATTTCTTTTTTGATTGTTCGTTCGCGGATTTCTGAAGACACATTAGCAATGTAATTTGTCGTCTCTGGCTTTACTCATCACCAGGTTCTGACCCTACGGCTGACTAATTCACATAGAGTCGCACAGATGAAGGCTGTTTAATAAAACATTGCCACTTGAGGCCTAACAGGCCTCACTCTCCCCTTACAAGTCACACTCTCATTTATTCATGAATTCATGCAATCATCTCCCCATTTGCCCCAAACCACTGGGCTCCTCGGGAACTGTTCGTCAAGTGTCTGAGGGGAGCTAGTCAGAGGAGGAAGTGAGAGAGATAAAGACAGGGAGAGAGGAAGGCAGGAAGCACACACACACACACACACACACACACACACACACACACACACACACACACACACACACACACACACACACACATGACACAGACACACACAGACACACATGAACATAAAGGCTCCAGCTGGATGACATCATTGTCTGTTGCTCACCTGATGATATACACATAAGGACACTGGGTTTGGCGGAGCATTTCAGATCTATGTTTCTAGAGCAGGCAGGTGTGTGTGAGTGTGGGCGGCTGTGTGTGTGTGTCTCTGTGTGTGTGTGCGTGTGTGTGTCAACCTTGAATGTAAGACAATGGCAGACACAACGTCCTTGCCCCAGAAAACACTGAGGAGTCTTTCCTTTATGTTACCTCCTTCTGCTTGATCTTTGTCTTCAACGCTATTTGCAAAAGAATTACATCCTAACCCCACCTTCTTACCTCTCCAGTGTGTGTTGTGTGTGCGTGTGTTGTTATTCTTGTATGTGCATTGGCTGAAGAAAGGCGGCTGTGTGCCCATTTCTTTGCGAGCCTGCAGACAGATTCTTGTCATCAGAGACAACACTGTTTTAACATGATTGCAATCACACACCGACAACACTCACCACTTGAGAAACAGACCGACACAGGAAAAGAGAGAAATGTTTGGAAGTGTTTTGCCCAATATGAGTGCCAGCGAGTGTATCTGTGTGTGTGTGTGTATGTGTGTTTGAGGATGTTTGAGCTTTAACCTTGGTTTGAAAGGAGCCTATGAGAGGAGAGATTGAGAGGAAAAAGAGAATATCGAGATGTGAAACAAGAGGGCTGATTAGTGTAGTAGTGTAGGCAAATGTTGCCACGCTGCCACAAACACTCACACACACACACACACACAAACACACATCCTGAGTGTGAGCTGTTGATTGCTGCCAAACATCGTACAAGGTCATCGCCTTATTATCACCCTCCTCTTCTTGTCCTCTCACACTCTCTCTGGTACTCACACACATACACATATTTGTCATCCTCTTTCACGCTTTCGTTTTCTCTTTTCAACTTTTCCAACACACTCACACTCTTTGTCTTGCACGGTTTAATACTTGGTTAGACTTGTGTTTTTTTCCTTCAACTGAATATTCTTCTCTCCCTCTTTGACTCCCATTAATTTTCCCTTCCTCTGGCTTCCTCTTCTACAGTTTTTCTCACAATTGTTGCATGTTTAGTTTCCATTTGAGATAAACAACACTTTAATAAGGAATTAACATTCCTAGTACTAATCATGCAGGTATATAAAATCATGCAGGTAAATAAAAACACATTGCATTGTGTTTTTATGTTTAGTATGTCAATTGCTGTCAATTACCATGTTTTTATTGATTCAGTTTATTTCTCAGTGACAGTGCATATTAATAAACATAACTGTAAACATTGCCAGATTAGCGTGAGGCTAGTTTTCATTACTAGTCCCTGGCCAGAAGTGAAGTTGGCAGCCTCAAATCAAGAAACAAGTTTAAAAAACAATTGTAATATAAGGCATATCAAATACAGTCAAAGGGAATCACAGAAAGACAAAAACACAACACAGACATGAGCAGCAGTGAAAGGAAAGTAAATTTGTTTCAACAAAGCAAAAACAAACAATTACAGAACAGCTTCGCAAAAACAGGCAGAAGCAAAGACAGATATGAGCAAGAGGACAGCAGTAGCGCTCTCATTGTTTTCTCATTCCCTATCTTTTGTCTTGGCTTAATTCTTTTCCCATCCCTTTGTCTGTCATTTTCAGATTTTCATTATGACTGCAATATACTATAAGCATCAAGACTGGCATTGCTGTTGGCGACGCACAACTGGCTGCTAGTCAACACCCAGTGCCTTCACCGTAGTTTGTGTACAGTTTTTCTTTGAAATGAGGCTTAATTCATAACCTCAATTAGTGGCACTGCCCTGGCCCATTTCTCTATTTCCATATTTATATATATACAATTTAATTTACTTTCTCTCCTATATGCCTGAAATAAATTGAGCAAATTCTGTAGTCTTATTTTTGTACGCCTTATCATTAGCCCAATATATTTTGTGTATGAGACCTTGAGACGGGGCATATAGTGGTTGCAAGTTATGCGCAGTTCATGGGCCTATCAGTGTCCTGCTCATCTCCAGTACAGGTGACACACAGTATCTTTCTGCTGTCTCACTACTGTGCTCACTACTTCCCTGCCGTTCAATTACATTCACATATAACAAGCACATTGTATTGTGGAATAAACAGGACCATCTTTTAGCCGGCTGACAACCTCTGTGAACACGGTCCATTGCGTAGGGAGCACTTAGTGTCTAGAGTTGTAACCATATTGTATTTGTGTGGTTACTGTGCAAATGAATGACATCTGTCTTCTGGGACCCGCAACATCTGGAGTCTGACACTGAATACCAACGAGATGGTGACCTTCAACACGGCAGCTTTTTATAGTTTGTCGTTTTAAAAACGTGTTGCATGTCTCCTCCGTCCTCTCACTCCGTTCCGGTTTCCCTAAGCCATCACTCAGCTCCTCCAGCTTCCTTTCCCCACTCATTAGTTTCCCATTTCTGTGTCTTTCATCTCTGTCACCCTCTGTTTCACACATTTTCATCTTATTGTTTGTTGCTATATCTGTTTTTGTATCTCTTGCTGTCTCCATAGGGATGACCAGTGCAAGCAGCAGGGACTAATTAACATATGTAGAATGCAAGAATACTGATGACGCCTGTGTGATTGAATGTGTGGTTCGCATGTACATGTGTGTGTCACAGCTGACCAACAAAACTAATGCTGTCACCCGTCTGCGGAGAGGCATCTGGTATTCCATCTGACAAGAAGAAGGATAATTATTGTGTGTGTGTGTACCCATACTGTATGTGGTTAAGTGTTACTGTTAGAATGCACGTGACTCTTTCTGTGTGTACAGTACGTTTGCCCTTGCAGGTGATTGAAAGTATCCTTGTGTACATTATACGAACTTGCAAGTTTTTCTGCAAATTGTGTGCATGGAGTTGCATACATCCACTGATTAAAACTGCATATGCTTAGGGTGTATTTGTGTAAATGTGTGTGTGACTGTGTTCCCACACTGTGTGATAAACGATCCACTGGTTGGACACTTGGCTCTCCGCCTGGACCAACAAACTAATTAATTTCCTCAGATATCACAAGTTATCAGGTAGTTTGTAGAGCCGGAGTCCAGAATAAAGAGTAGGTGGCATTCTCACGAGTGATACAAATGAGGAGTAATTCTTGTCCTTCATTGCCAGTAGTGATGTACCTCCACACTTAATTTGAGATGTTCCAGTGCAGCCAAAAGGTCTGGCTTGGATCGGTGTCATTAAGCAGAAGGTTAGAAAAAGTTTTGGGTTGTTTTGATTTCTTCAACCTTAAATCAGAGGGACAGACTTAAACAGCACTGACCTCACGAATACAATGAAGAAAAAAATCCTTTGACCACTCTGAGAGGTTAATGGATCCATTTGCTTTAAAATTTCATAAAATATGTGCTTATGAATGACGTGGAAAGTTCACAGAGGGAATGAAAAGGTGTTAAAGAAGAAAGATGAAGAAGGGGAAAAGAGTCCTTACTTAACTGTGCTCTGAGAATACAGATTTGTCAGAAACATTAATAGAAAGATTGTTAAAAAGGCATGATTCACAATGTGAACTGTAGAGAGAGAAATTTATGTTGTAGTTTTATTGAGCTAAATTAATTATCTGCATTCTGGTTTATCTGCATCATTAGTAATGCAGCAGGAAATTGAAATTGCATAGTTGAATAACTTTTTTTTCTTTTGGGAATCGAGTTATGGGTTTTGCATGCTGAATAGTTATGTTGCCTGAACAAACAAAGATTGAGTTTATACTTGATGAGCACTATTTGGAAACATTTGTTTTCCTCTGTTGGCAAATGGAAAATCTAAAATCTTAATTAAATATATGTAATTGACTATTTTTTTATTGTTGAAGGCAAATGCAAATCAATTTGTAATTTATTACATAATTACTTTGTTTTCTATGTGACGCACATTTTAATTATTATTTACAAAAACTTTTTTTTACTTTCTATTGTGCGTTTCTCTCTGCGTGCGTGTTTGTGCAGGTGTGCTCTGGAACCTGTCATCATGTGATGCTCTTAAGATGCCGATCATCCAGGACGCCCTGGCCGTTCTCACCAACAGCGTCATCATACCCCACTCTACCTGGGACTCCTCCCCCAATTGCCATGACGACCGCAAGCTCCATCTTCATACCTCGCAGGTGCTGCGCAATGCTACAGGGTGTCTCAGGTAAACGCAGCAGACACACACACACACAGGAGAGAACACACACACATATACGTTCCTATTGTGGACAGTCCTGTCAAGGCATTTGCACTTTTTTCTTCCTCTCTCTCTTCCTTAATCTCACTCTCGTTTGTAAGAATACAACAACGTGCAATGTGTTTTCACTGTCTTTGTTTCTCGTGTTTCTTTGTTGCTGAAATTCACTGAAATGAGACAACTGCATTGTGTGTGAGAATGAATGTTGTCTCTTTTGAATGTTCACTGCTGTGTGATTATAGATGCATATATTCACAAACTATGAACACAATTATTTCTCTCTCTCTCTCTCTCTCTCTCTCATTCACTCTGTCTCTCTCAATAACTTTTGCTGGTAACCATAGCAACTCCTCCAATTGTATGTCCTTTGTGTGTCAAGACTTTCTTTTTGGTGCAGTGTGCTGGTGAATTATGTTCCTAAGTTGCTAAAGCTTGAAACAATGAAGGGCCGCTTATAGTTTTGTTGATCACTGTGTTTTTTTCACTCATCTTTGATCAACTTGCACACTTAAATTTGAGTTATCAGATGGTAAACCTTTTACAGTGTATAGTGTTAGTGTGTACAGTACATCTCTCACATTAACACAGCTGATCATGTTACTTCAGCTACACCTCATGTTCTCTAAGTCATATTTCAAGTGCACTGAACCTGCTAGTTTTAATGGAACACATAACTCAGTACTCAGAGTCAGGAGTCCAGACTATTTTAAACTAATCCTGGCATCTTTTTAAAAATAAATATGTTAATTTGATTCACAAAAAAAATCCTATGTGTATTTAACAGTGTATAAAAGTCTACTGTACATCCAATGTAACATTTGTCGATTTATTTTCAAGTTCACCTAATGTAGCAACATTAGCTCTTTGATAGGACACTTCAGTCATCTTCTGTTAAATCCGGAAAATGATCAAAGTTTGACTTAAATCCAATCTTTAAGAAGATGCTAATATTCAACCTTGGTTCATAACCAAACACTTAACACAAACACACTGCTAGTTTAGGTTTTTAATTCTGGCTGTGTATATTTCACTTGCATGTCCTTAGCACAGAATAGGAGCTCTGGTTCTTGATCCCATACAGCAACATTTGCTCGTCCATGTACACACACTCTCACACCAACTCCACGGAGGGCTGAAACGGTTCAGAAAAAAACCCTCCATGTCCACTTCGCTGTCTCTCTTTGAGCTGTGCACTCAATCAACCACCAGCAGCCTCTGGATTAAACCTCACCCCACTCGCTTTGCAGAGCTTCTCTCAAGCTGTTTGGAATGCTTATCTTCAAGCTATTGAATGTCTCTCTAAAGCATTTCCAAGCCATTCTGCAGATGTTACAAACAGGTTTTTCTATGTAATTCACATCATTTTGTGTGTTAGGTGCTACATTGTGTGCATGCAATCAACATGCCAAAGCAAAGGTTTCCAGTTGCTCTGGTAATTGTTCCATTTGTGATCACTTTAAATATGAATAGCAGCTTGTATAATTGTGGTCTTCCCAAACATCCAAAATGTGTAATTATGAATATTTGCACGCTTCTGGTTGTGAATGCCATTCAGTCAGATTTTTCGGATATAAATAAACATCACCTGCATGTCAGGGGGAAGACCCGATTCAACACTAGCACTTCTTTTTTGAAGAAATTATCCTTTATCAATTGTCATTCATTTCAACAGTAAAACTATCTCAGACATAATAGCAACATAGCTTTTGTACATTTCTGTATTTTTACTGCACTACTGTTGTACTTCACCTCAGAGGACCTACCGCTTTTAGAAGTACATTACTTTGATCTATTCTACATTTTAACCACAGTTCTCAGTGCCAGGTATATTGCTTGAATGCAATTAAATAAGCATTTTGATGGTAAAATCCAGTTTAGATTTTTGCTATAAACCTCACCGGCTTTTGTTGTCAGCATTATAATGGAATAGCACAGGAACTGTTATGGGGCTTGTGGTACTGGGCAGATGATTATACACAATAACTCAATATCACAAACACCTGTACAAATCTAATTCAGTCCTCTAATAGCTTTGCATTTGCAATAGATATTCAGTCGGGGAAGTTATGATGTTGTATTTTTGCTGGGATGAGCCAGTCCTGATATAACTCTGGTATTTTGTGAACTGTTTTGCATTATTGCAATAGCATTCGGGTTTCCGTTAACTGTAACAAATAATTTGTCCAACTTTGTGTAGATGGGAATGACAACAGGGGATTGAGAGGGTGGTCCAATGGGTTATTACGACTGAAGTAGTAAAATAACATCTTTGTTAGAGACAACCATTATTTAATGCATGAGAAAAAATCTGGGTGTATACATATCACAAACTAAATTCTCCCCCCACTGCACTTTGGTTGCGACAGACTTCTCTGATATCTAAAAAGTCTTGAAATACAATCTCTCACCATCTGCATGGCCTGATACCAGCAGGGGTACATGAGGATATGTTTTTGTGATTTTAAGGAACAGATTATTTTAAAGTAATGTGTTTAATGTTGTGCATGAAGAGACTCGCACTAAATGTTGCCTAGATTTCGCCAATATTTGTGTAGTAGGGAAATCAGAGCATTTGAGTTTGAGTTGTTTGTTTATCTAGTTGTTTGTTTATCCCAAAGCAAGACGTATTGCCTTAAACTTTTAAGACTTAGTTACAGTATCAGTTTTTGCCAGTGATATCTGTAGACTTTCCACTTTTATGTCAAGTTTATTATTTCCTAACTCACTAAGGTGTTTATGGGACTTCAGTGTGTGAACGTACCTCTGAAGATGCAGGGGAAAGACAAATGGTGCTGTCAGAGCACTGCTCCACAGTGTGAGGGTACGCATCAAATTGAAAAAGCTGGTAAAGGAGGAGGAGGACAGGAGAGTAAAGGAAAAGAAGACCAGAAGTTTAAGAGATTAGAACAGAGAGAATGTGGTGAACAAGACTAACTGGATCTCAAGGAAGGGAGCTCAGACACAGAGAGTAATGAAGGTGTTACTGTTACCTCACCAGGGTTGTTTTCTATCCCAGTGTCTATTACTTGGGGGGTTTGAGTAACACAAGGCCACAATGTTCAGGTCCCAGTGTACATCAGCTCAATTTCAGACCTCTCACCTTGCTCATTATTCCTTCGCTGTGTGCGTTTGCGTGTCTCTGCAATGCATGGTGTATCTATGTCAGTTTGTTTGTGTGTGTAGGGCGTATGCACCTGTATTGTACGTGAGCTTGTATATGGGTTCGTACTGTATATTTACATGTGTGAGTGTGACCATGCAAGCCCACACAGGTTACCACTGAAAACCAAAGGCATTAAACTGAACGAAGAAATCACAGCCGGCAAGGGGGAGTCACATATGATAATGAAAATGAACTGGTGTCAGGGCATCAGGTGTCTAGATTACTGGTGTGTGTGTGAGTGTGTGAATGTGTGTCTTTTCATGTATGTTTATGTGTTCATGTGTGCATATATTAAATGTGGGCCAAGCAGCTAATGATGCTGATGGACCCATATGTTGTCTAATCGGGTGGCGGGCATTAAAGTTCCCTCCCCTATTCACACACACACACACACTCTCACACACACACACACACACACACACACGCACACGCACACCACATGCACAGTGTTATCAGGCCAGACATAAGGGCTCCTGTGAAGGGTTTCCATATCCCCCATTCAGGGGCTGTTTACCTCCCTGCAGGTTGTTGGTTTATAGCCAAGCTGGAGAAAACCTGCTGCCTCCATGCTCTACACACTGTCTGTGTGTGTGTCTGTCTGTGTGTGTGTGTGTGTGTGTGTGTGTGTGTGTGTGTGTGTGTGTGTGTGTGTGTGTGTGTGTGTGTGTGTGTGTGTGTGTGTGTCATCAACACATTCATTTTGCTTCCCTTCAGACACCCACAGTTGTGACAGAGCAGTCGAATAAGTTATCAGATGAATCAAGAATAAGGAGTGGGTGGTCACGAATTACTTTGTTTCCATATTTCATTGATATTAATTGGTTTGTATGTTTGTGCGCTCCATCTGGTGATGACCCTCTGCTGCCACCCTCTCTCTCACACACACACACACACACACACACACACACACACACACACACACACACACACACACACACACACACACACACACACACACACACACATACATACACACAATCCGATATTTGTGCTGTGCTACCACACACCAGCTGTTTGAGACAAAGTCACTCTGTGGCCATTTGTCCCTTGAGCAACATTAGAGAGCCATCTGTCCGAGATTCACCCATGTTGACATCGTACCCGTACAAGTTGCATGAAAGAGTAGTGACTAACGTAATTTACTCAGTGACTCCCAATTTATTTCCTGAGGTACACTTTTGCAACCTGGAGAGGAAAATCAATGTTGAATGAAAAATGTATAACCTGTCTAGTATCTTTAAAATATTGTAGGCCTAATTAGTGAAAAACAAGGTCAACTTTTGCCGTGCTTTAATGACTGCTTAGCCAACTCCTGCAGATACCAGGAAGCTTGTTAGTAAAGTTTTTCTCACTTATGTGTGGCTGCTACTTTTCAGAAAATAGTAATGCGTTGTTAACCATTGTACCCTTAAAATTTTTTATAATTGTGATTTTATACAATACCAGCGTGTGGTATGCCATGTTTTCTGTGAGAAGAGGCATGAACAAACCAGAGCATTGCCATATTCTTATTATATTTTTGTTTTTCATGTAATGGACCAAATCACTCAGTCAAAAGTGATAGTGTGTAGCTTAAAAGTTTTATGATAACATGTTTGACAGGTTGTAGACTAGATGATGGAGCTGACATGCTATCCCTTGAGCGAGACACTTAACGTGTACATAAGTGGAGTTCAGTAAAGCAGGAGCCAAAAGAATAAGGCTGTATTTGATCTGGGCAGACCCTCTCTTTTTGAAAAAGAAAGAACTGTTTTCTCAATCAATTTGCTTAACACACTCTTTTTCGTTTCTTCATTCCTTAATTATCGTTCATTTGTTTTGAAAATGTCTTCATATCTGTACTTCTAATGATGCCGGCCCAGAAGCCCTCTGATAAATATTTTAATATTTTGTTGAAATGCCACAGCACTTCGAATTTACCGAGTTTCCAACAAAAAAAACAAATGTTGTTTATTATGACGCAGGAAGACATAAAATACTGATCATTACTATTTAATGCCATAAGTTACCATTAGGACTAGTTCACAATTTATTTGTCCAAAAAAATCTGAGATTAAGTCGGGAAACGGCTTACTCTTTAGCACTAGCACCAATGGCACTTTCCTTTTACTTAACTGCAGCTAAAATAACAGCTTTTAAATTCCGAATGGGATGCTTAATCTAGTACTGTGTCTTTTTGCTCAGTAGGTAATTATTTAACATGGCAGGCTAATGAGTTAGACTGAATTAATGAGGAGTGACATCAGAAAGGATAAAGTGCAAGCCTGTAATGGACTCGTTAAATAGTAGAGATTACCAGTTAAATTTATTGACATTCGCAGAAACCATCATTCACACACCCGCATAGACACACACAGAGGTAAAACCAGCATGTAGGTACACACACGCCCTCTCTCAGCAAAGTGTTTTTAGAGTTCATGCATAGACTCATTGCTTAAAATGTCACCTTCCATACTCATCCTTCATCTTCATATGAAATATGTCATCTGATCTGCTCTCTCTCTCCCTCTCTGTGAGCGATAACCAAATGCTCAGATTATGTTACCAAGGACCATAAATCCCTTATGTTAGAGTGCGGAAGCTGACTCAAACAAACAAACAAGCATTATTTGAATATTCCGTGATGCAACACAGTTAAATGTGAGAATTCCCGAGGACACATTACACCCAGAAAAAAAAAAAAGTTTGCAGGCTATTTTCTGCATTAGAAATTCTGGCCTCACTGTGTTTTGCCAATAACTAGCACAGAAGGAAAGGCGTGTTGCAGAAAGGCACAATATTTCATGCTTCATTACAGAACCGCTAGACTAACGAGCACATGTGCACAGGCAGCAAGCACACACACACACTTTCACACGCGCTTTCTTGCATGTACACACAAACACTCACATGGCAATGTTCATCTCCATGGGGCAGCTTTGTACAGGTCCTTCCAGAGCAGTGTGTCGACCCGAACACATGTCGCTAGTCTAGTTATGGACATGACATAGTACAAGACCAAAACCAGTGTTATTTTCATTTCTAAGTATTTAAAAATTGCACAGGATTTCACATGGACTTTTAGCAACTAACAAGCTGTAGTGACCTTGAATATATTGAGAGTACATGGACATCTTTATCGCTTTATTTTATTCATTTGCTATCAATATATCATCTCTAATATCTTGAAGCATAAAAGCGTAGAGAAGTGCTTTCTATTTTACAAAAAGCAATGGATTCCGTTTGGATCTGGCTCTGCTCGTTGAATACAATTTGGACACGAAATAGAACATGCTGAATTGCAGAATTGTGCTTATACAAAACCTGGTCAGAAAGAATTTAAACTAATTCTTCAGCATTGTCCAGTATACTGTTTAGTCTTAGTCTTAGTACCTCCAAGTCTTACAATAACTCAGCTTGCATGACCGTCTCTGGCTGTGCAAATCAAAAACTAGTTAGCTATAACATTAACAAGAACCCCTTTAACGGCCCACTGTGTCTATCTTTACCCACAGGAAGAGAAAGCAGAGGAGTAATGTATGCTGTAGTTAAGACTGCCTGTGTGAGAGTTGGAGTAGATTTACAATGGAGAAACAGGAGAATGCCAAATGATGGCCTTCAGGACTCAGTTTTTTTTCTCCCATTTTAAGTTAAGCACTTTAGATTCTTGTCTAATCTATTCACAACAGAAGCAAGGGCAACTTCAGACACTCATTCTGTCAGTGTACATCAATACTGGCAAACATCACCATGTTGTTGAAGTTCTTTTACTTAAACATTTATGTTGCACAGCCTTCACCTCCACCCATAATAAGGAATCCAATAAAAAAAACTTGATGTGAATCTCAGTTGTCAACATAGTCAAGCCTAAGTATTAAAGCAATACATAATCCACCTTCTCACTCTCTCACCCACCCATCTCCTGTCTTTGCAGTTTAAACATTAGTCAAGGTGAAGTGTTTTCACTGTTCTGTTGTTCTATATCGACTCGGCAGAGAATTGTGTCTCTGCTGAACGGGTTTTCCATCGCGTGCTTGTTTGCCCATTAGCATTCAACGCGGGTGGAAATGACTTGACCTTCTCTTGAAGTTTTAATTGAGTTCCTGTGTCTTCCTCCCTCTCGCTCGTTCCTCTCTTTCTCATCAGTACAATAAATGATTGACCTCATCAGACAGAGTGGTGAAACAACTGTGATCTCTTCATAATGCCAATGAGATGGATGAACTTATTCGTTCACGCCGTCGCGTTGTCTCCTTGTTCACACGTCTATTATCCGTCTCATCTGATTTTTTGACATTTGACCTTTAAAGAAAGATGTTTGGAATCACGTTCCCTAACGTAAATAATTGGTTTGTTAATTACTTCTGATTTCTTGCGCTCTCTTTTCCCATCCGTAAACTCCACTAAGTGTGTCATTGCCTTGACATACTCCCCGTCTCTTTTTCACGACTCAGCCACAATTAACAGATATATGCTTTCATAATATTGCTCAGGATGCTGATACTATTGATTTATATTATTACGTTATGTTTAAAACTACTGGGTAAAGTTAAAGAAGCTAATAAGCAGTCATCATCCAAACACGAAGTCAAATTGGGTCCCTCTGATAAATCTTTAAATATGACTACACTAATAGCGATTATATCGTGTAATATAACAATTTTAGAGGACAGCACTCCAATTCCAACGTCACTATGAACAGCATTAACAAGGATTGATTTTGCATATTGTGACTATGCTGAGGAAATATATTGCGTGGTTGTGACGATGAGATTTTAAGTGTGTATACACTTGTCACTTTGGTATTTACACATAGACAGACACATACTTCACTATGCTTGCTATGGCTCTAGTATTGATTTCCCTAACGGCTGTCTACAGCATGATACACACGGAGACCCACTTTGAAATATTTCTTGCTTTTATATTTTCATTAAGCTGTCTTTTGAAACTTTACTCGACGAACTTGTTTGAAAAAAGCTTTGTGTCAAGTTGCCTGCCTTTTGAGTACAAACCTGCCAGCTATTTTTTCTTTATAGCATGTAAACACAAAGTTTATAATATATGTCAAAATGATATCTTCTCTTATTGCTGGCATGGCTCCCTTCCAAGTTGTTATTCAATGTCAAATATATGTGCTTATTTCTCAATATTCAAAGTGTTCCCTCCTGAATTTAAATAAATCATACAGCATCATCATTAATCCCTGTAAAGTCAGTAACTGCAAAGTAAGCAATGTTATGCTCTGGTCAATGGATAATAATTGTGTGACCTTAAATTGTGCCAAGTTTATTAAACATTTAGTGGGTGTTTTCATTATTGTGTTGAGGAAAGTAAATACAATATTCTAAGTCTATCTGGTGCCATACACCTCGGTTTCTAATCTATTGAATTGACTCAGGCAAATGAGTCAATGTTTGGGACTGAGTGTATCTGTATCTCAGACAGCTCCATGCTGAAACCCAAACAAATCCAACCCAACACCACCCACCTGTACCTCCAGTTCAATTCAAAATGCATTCATTATTTTTGTGCATCACATTGGCAAAGCTGCTAATAATAAATGGTACAATATTGTGAAATTATCAAAGCAGCTTTGGTGTGATTGTTGGCTGTGAGGTTCAGGAACCAACTGTCTGACTAAAGCGGCTTTTTTTTTCTCCCTCTTTTTTTTTTTGGACTCTAGTCAAGTGCTTTAAATTGAACCGATCCTTCGGGGCATAGATTGAGATGTATCCAGAATTTTAATGTTCCATTTTCAATTGTTTAGTTAAGGGAGAGCTGCCAGGTTCAACAGTATATGTCTCTCACTCTCTCTCTCTCTCTCCCCCTCTCTCTCTCTCTCTCTCTCTGCCTCTGTCTTTCTACACCCCTCGTTACCAGCTTTCTTTTTTTTCTTTCATCTGTCTTCCTGTCTTATCTTCCCTCCTCACCAGCTCTCACTCCCTCTTCCCATTTGTTTTTTTCTTTCTTTCTGTTTGGCAAACACAAAGACTCATCCACACAGACTCTGACCAGTGTTCTTTGTGTGTGCGTTGCAGGAATGTAAGCTCCGCCGGTGAGGAGGCGAGACGAAGGATGAGGGAGTGTGACGGCCTGACAGATGCTCTGCTCTACGTCATCCAGACTTCTCTGGGCAGCAACGAGATCGACAGCAAGGTGTGTGTGTGTGTGTGTGTGTGTGTGTGTGTGTGTGTGTGTGTGTGTGTGTGTGTGTGTGTGTGTGTGTGTGTGTGTGTGTGTGTGTGTGTGTGTGTGAGAGAGAGAGACTCTGAATATCTTAGCTTGTGCTATGTAATGTGCATGACTGTATAGATTCATGAATGAAAAGAGTGTCAAGCAGTAAATGTGCATTTTCAAGCCTAATCATGAAGTTGGGCTGCAAGAGAGAAAACTCGTTCCTTTCATGTAGACACAGACAAACTGCTGAATTTTTCTCATTCGAAGGAGGTGAGAAATAATAATTAAAAAAATGTAGATCAACACATTTTATTCAGGACAATTAAAGCTTTCAAATTCAAAGTGTTGCAGCACTTCTTGCTGCCAATGTAGGTCTGTGGGTTTTCAAAGTTGATCGGGTTTATCTTCACTTTGTGTTTTCCTATGTGAGGATGTGTTCACGTCGGTGTGGAGAGTATATGTGTGTTCATGACACAGTATGTGGGGGCCAGTCAATACTACATAAACAGTGTTGTGGATGGCTGACTTCTCAAGGTCTCCCTGTCTCCCAGCTTCTCTAAATGGCCATCTTTAATCACTGCTTAACCGCCCGCCCTTCTTCACCATCTGACTGCAGTCACCAGAGGAGTACTGCTGTCGCCTCAGTAACAAAGACTGATTGGCAGGTGAACCAGCACGTGTTCACTGCTGAAATAGCGTTGCACATTGGCAATGTGCTCATTTTGTACTGCCTTTTTTGCTTCATTTTTGCACATATGCGTTGCCCAGACTACCACCTTACATTCTCCACTCATCTGCCTGTTTAAGTGGCAGATTAAATTTGGACATTAAATATACTTGCTACAAAATACAGTAGAGCTCAATGAGTCTACAACATATGATTGATATCTAGAACCACTTTAACTCTACTTTGTGCATATTCTTTTTAAAAAAGATGTATTTATAACATCGGTCTAAGCAGAAAATATTTGAAAACACAAGCTGAGGTTGTTCAAGTGCCCATATACAAGTGCCCATATACCCTCAAACTCTGTTAGTGCTCTCACAAAACTCCCCTAACCATCACTCTCAGCATTTTTCAGGCTTTGCAATTTGATCATCAAGACAGTTTCCGCTCTTTTCTCTCTGCTTTTCATGTTCACAGATCCAGACAGAAATGTGCAAGATCAGAGGAATATCCACTATATGACAATTATGTTTGATAGTCGATTGTCCCATTAAACACAATCTACAGATTACTGCTTTAATTCTGCACGGAATTGCACGGATGTGAGGAGGTTTTAGAGACATTGAAATAGGTTTCACAGTATGACTCTGCACACATCTAAGAAGCCATTAACATTACTGATACAGTAATTTGAAATTATGGTGCAAGACCTAATGGACTACACACTATATTATACACATATAATATGATGCTGACATTTTATAGATTGTACAATGTTGATATTTAACTGCTTGCATTACATTACATTACATTACATTACAGTCATTTAGCAGACGCTTTTATCCAAAGCGACTTACAGGAAGTGTATTCAACATAGGTATTCAAGAGAACTACTAGTCACCAGAAGTCATAAGTGCATCTCCTTTCTTAAACAAGCATCTCAAAGCATAAGCCAGAGCAAAAGTATAGTGCAGAGGCAAGTTACTACGAAAACAATAATTGCAACAGACTAATCCGAATATAGTAAGTGCTACAAACTACTACGAATAGGATAAGTTGCAGTAGCAAGTTGCAGTAGCTACCGCATTAAAGGCGGTAGCTACTGCAGGGAAAGGTATATTGTAAGTACATTAATGTATATCATCTAGTGTCCCAGAGGAGTGTTATGGACAAGTATTTTATAAAGCACAGTGTGGAAAGCAGCACAAGGTCATACACACAAAATCTTTTATCATCACAAATGGCTTAGACTCGTATGAGTTTGCTGTGTTGATTCTTATACAATTAATAAGAATGGAATTTTTCATCTTAAGGTTACTGTTCAGTAACTGGCCCCTATCTCCGACCTTCCTGTGGAGACATGAAGTACCACATAATCATTTTGATAACCATTTTGAAGTATTTGTGTTCCTCATACCATGCAGCTGGAAAAAACAGGGTATTGAATGAATGTGAAATAACAGATCGAAATATGAAATGTCAAAGTAGATTGTAAATAAAACTTCTCCTACAACATTCTATAATAGCATGTTAATAGAATTTCAGACATGACTGCAGCTCGCTGGAGTGAGACATTGTTTTGTTTGTTGCATCTCTTGAGGCTGTTCAATTATACTCCTTAGTTGTTTTTTTGTGTAAACGAACGGTCAGACAGACAGAAGATTGATGATTTGTCTTTGTTAATTTCCACTCTGCTGACTCGATGACTCCCCTTTCTCTGTGATACTAAACACACGCACACAAGTGCACACACACACTCAGTGAAAGTACACACTTAAGCATAGACACAATACCCTGTAAGAATGTAGTTTGTAGTTTGCTCTCATGCACACACACTCGCGCAGCGGGTTCGCCTCTAAACTCGGTGTTTAATGGGGTGTGATACAATATATTGGGCTTGTCATTTTTCTTCATTTGCTTGCGTTTCTTCTAATCTCATTTCAAAGTCAGAGCTAACAAAATACAGAGGCGTATTACCTGTGAGATTATCTTTCTTCTTTCCTTTCTTTCGCTCCCTGTGTCTCACTCTCTCCGTCTGTCTGGCTCGTGGGTGGGGGTGGAAGGCCGATAGTGGAAAAGTGGGAGTGGGCGTTTTTTATCATCATGCTTTGACTTTACGTTTCGCAGTGTTTTCAAGCAAAATGTTTCCTTGAATGGTATCAAACACAAATCTTCCACCTCAACTTGATCACTTCATTCAATTATATCTGTGTTTTTTTTATCTCCTCAACCCTCTCCCTACCTTCTCTTCCTTCTAACTCACTTCATCTCTCCTAACTCGCTTTATCTCCACAGACTGTAGAGAACTGCGTTTGCATCCTGAGGAACCTGTCGTACCGTTTGGCTGCCGAGACGTCCCACGGACAGCAGGTGGGGTTAGAAGAGCTGGATGGCCTGCTTTGCGATGCCAACGGCCGCGACGGCGAGAGCTCTGGCTGCTGGGGCAAGAAGAAGAAGAAAAAGAAGGGAGCCGATCAGGTAAGGACAGAGGGGATGATGAGGGCAAGGAAATAATTATGACATAAATTGATGGAATGGATACAGTGAACGAAAAAATGTGCGTCTATGATCGAAATAAAGTGTTGGTGTTGGGTAACTAGAATAGCTTGAATGCTCTTTGGCATCAATTCCACAAGAGTGTGGTAATCTGGTCGAGGAAATCCAGAAGAAGTCCAAATTCTTTCCTAGGTTCTCAGTTTGGTTGATATCATGTGACTGGAAAGGCCATAGGACCCATGTGCCTTATATGGAAGCCCTTCTACTTGTTTACTCTGGATTTTGTCCTCCATTTGCATATATACACATGGGTGCAAAAAAAAGACGGCTTTCATGATGAAGCAGGAACGCAGTGTGAGTGGTTGAAGCAACCGTGCCTTCGACAGGGACGCATGTGGTAAATAATGGAAAAGAGGGATGTAAATCACACATCACAGAGTATTATGCATGCAGAGTTGAAAACCATTCAACTCAGCCAATTTTTCTGTATTTGAAACTTTTTATCTAACTTTTGAGGTTAGAAGCTTCATCATTCTCAGTTTTATTTAGCTCTTTCTCTTCCCTGCTGCCTACTCTCGTATGCACTTTTCAAGGCTGTTAAGGTAGAGGTGGACTTCTCTCCATGGACGAGACTGAATGTTTTCCTGAAGTCAAAAACACACCTTACTGGTCTACAGAACTCTAAGACTAGGTTGTGTGTATGTTAGAATTGTCCATGGACACAAAACCATTACACAAACACAGCCCTTACTTGCATCCTTAATACCCAACCATACTTAACTAGACTGATATTTGAGACGCAAACCAAACCCGAGACCCAGAGCTTTTTCATCCATTATTAGCCATTGGGTTTCCAGGCTAATGCAACATATTGGCTACATTGTGTCACTTTCACTCTTTCCAATTGGTCTTTCTATCTTGAAACACCTGACACCCATAGGCACAGCCTATATGCACGGACAGAGAGTCAAAGGAGAAAGGAAGAGAGATATTCCTAGTAGAGACCTTTACACAACTTAGCAGCTAACATCTGGTCATACCCAGTGACGTGTATAAATAAATCCCCCTGCATAGGACCTGAACATACCAGCTTTCTTGTACCTCAGCGAGCATGGACGCCTGGCAGATCCTAGCGCTTGAATGCTACACAGGGCATTCAAGCGCTAGGATTTTTTTTTTTTTTGCCAAGAAAAGCTGCAGGATTCATAATAATGCCCCAATGACCCCACTCACCAACCTGATCATGCAGTGCAACCTATCTTGGTCATGGTTTCACATGTTACCAAATACACAAATCATTCCAAAGGACAGCATGCTCGGTGGGATGGCCTTGTAAAACAGTTGCAAGACATTACAACCAAAGTGAAATTGTACAGTTTCCGTTGGAAGAACATTCACTATTGTAGTTGTTTGACTCTTTCAGTTCACCTGAAACATCTCAGAAGCTGTCATTGGAAACAGTTTGGGAAAGAGAAGGCAATTTCAAGAAATACTTGGAAGGTGATTGCACAAACCATCTGTCAATCAAACCTTTGCCGCAGCCAGTCGGGAGAAGAACAAAAACATATTTTCCAATCAAGAGTAACCTTCAGTGCCGTTCCTAGCTTTTCTTTAACTGAAAAAATATTCTTTAGTTCTGATATAATTGATGCAGCATGTACGATAACCTCTTTAGGTTTTAAACGTGTCGTCTCTGTCATACCTAAATCACGCCTGTATGTTCTCGAAACTCCTCACAGGATGCTGATTGGTCTGTGCTCTAGCTTACCAGACACAAACATATTACTTGAAGTTTGACAAGATAGATTTTGTTTGATAAGTGATCCTGTGATTCTCACTTGATCTTTTGACATTGTGAGAATTCAGCTGCCGTGCAAGGTAACATTAGCACATTCATGGATGGTCATCAATTTCTATCCCTAAGTATCAGTAAGTATTATGTCCCTAAGTATTAGTAAGTATTACTCTTTTGATGGGTTCATTATTAACCTTTTATTTCTAAAAATCTATGGCTATGTCCTTTGTCTTAGTCACATTGACCTAAAGAAATTTGCCAAAACACCATATAATGTAGTTCCCTATACCTTATCTTCAAAACCACCTAAGGGTGAGTTGTCAGGCTTTTGGAGCTCCATCAAGACTGTATCATCTGCATACTTAAAAAAACTTGTCTGTGGAGTATCTTATTGGTATTCAGTGTATAAAGTTTGCAAGACAAAACACAGCCCTCTGGGGCTACTGGATTTATAAACTAAAAGGAGGAAATGGCTGTTTGGAATTCAACCTGCTGGGTACGATTCAGAAGAAAATCATTAATCCATAGAATGAGCCTTGGTTTACCCCAAGATCCAGCAGTTTGCCTACCAGCCCGTGGTGTTGGATGGTGTTAAACGCACTGCTAAAATCAACAAACACAATTTTCACAAGACTGTGAGGTTGTTCAAGGTGTTCAAATATACTGTTGTTCATTATGAGCACTGCATCCTCAACCCCCCGCTCTGGCTGGTATGCAAACTGATGAGGATTCAAGAATGGTTAAAAATCAGTGAATAGATCTTTTAATACTATCTTCTCAAAGCACTTCAAATGTTGTGAGGTAAGGGCAACTGGCCGCACGTCATTCATTGCTTTGGGCCTACTGTTTTGGGCATATGTACAATCAAAGACAGCTTCACTGGTTAGGCAATCCTGTGAAAAAGGAGATGCAAGTTAATCAGCATACAAGTGTAATTACTTCCAGCCATTGCCATCCGGACCCTGAGATTTGTCAATCTTAACATGTAAAAACTGTAGGTTTTCCTGATGTCGCTAACTGGTAAACTTGTGACTATATCAACTGCTTCAGCCTGCTGTGGCGCATAATCAAGTCAAATCTACAAAAACAAATGGATCAAGGCTTTGCCTTATACAGAATCATTCAATCACATCCATGGTTTTCATTTAGGTTTATAACCTGTGATAATTTGAAGTCCCTGCCAGACCTCCTTAGCATTGTCGTAATAAAGTTATTTTCTTCTTGATTCTATTCTGTACAGCTTTCTTTTCCTCTTTACTGCCTCCTGATTTAATTAGTTGTGAGAGACAGACTGAAAGAGAAGGGTAAGAGCCATAAGACTGGGTTAGAAGAGAGAGAGAGAGAGAGAGAGAGAGAGAGAGAGAGAGAGAGAGAGATACAGGGAAATGATGTACGGAAGAAACCAGAGAGATGGATAGAGAGACTGAGTGAGGAAGAGAGACTCAAGCAGTTAGAATTTAATGTAGTCTCCTTAATCATTTATTAGAGGTTCAGACAGCAAGGCCAGGGAGCAGCAAGGGGAGCCTGAACTGGACCTAAACACTGCTAATGGATACTGGAACACACACATTTACACACAAGGTTTTTGCTATCTGGGATAATTTATGGATTACTGATTTGTTTCAAGATATCTGTCTCTTGAAATTGTTAAAGCAAATATATCTTTAAAAACAGCACAAGTGAAGTCAAATTAAAGCTGAAATATATCATGTTTCAAATTCTTGCCCCATAACTACAACACAGATGGCAGCTCATCTAGTATTTTCTCTTGATAAATAGATAGTGTTGGTATTCAGCTGTCTGACCAGATAACTTGAATGTGAATGTATTATTTACTTCACTGGCATTTTCAAGCTGGACAGCTGCAACTCAAGCCGCAGTGAATGTGGCAGCTTTGCTGTTTTACGATTCTTAACCAGGCTGGCACAGTATACAAAAAAAACATATATGCAAATTCACATTCTTAAAAAAGGTTTTTGTGTTTGTAAGAGTGTCTCGTACTGAAGCAAATACATTTGAAAATGTTTGATACATTTAATCATTGGCAAATTTAGAACATTATAAATTCAGATTTAGTATGTAGGATATCTGTGGGCAACTGAACGTACATTACTGTGAAAGAGTGGATGCCTCTTGTTATACACACTTCAAACTAAAAAGACGCCTTTGATTTTATGATAAGAGAATCTATGTATAGACAAAAACATGTACGCACACACACTCCTCACCCCTCTCAGGGCGCACACTAGCCTAGTTTACCTTGAGACCAGGGGAGGAGGGAAAGCAGTAGAGCGAAACCGAGAAGGTCGATAGGGAGAGGAAAAACTGAGAACAAGAGAGAGAAGGATGGAAATAGAATAAGAAATTAGGGAGTGAGCAAGCAAGAGAGAAAGAAAGAGCGAGAGAGAAAAGTCAAGGGAGAGGAAGGGAGAAAGAATCAACAGGAGAGAAAAGGGGAATAGGATATTAATGTCAAGCAGGAGAGAAAGGAGGGGAAAGAAATAGAAATAAAAGAGGAGCAAGAGAAAGAGAGTTAGCTGTGTGTTCGTGCCTATGGGAAAGAGGTTTGGGCATGTCACTCAACAAACAGGTTCAAACATCAAGAGACCTCATTGTAGTGGAGGAGAGGAGGAGGATGGAGGTTAAGGGGAATGGAGCTTTAAGTTCACTTTTCAAAGCAAATGTAGGAGTGAAATATTCTCTCATAGTCTCTGTTTTCACATGCATCTCTTTCCTTTCAATTTTTTTCTATCTCCTCCATCACCGATCTTTCCTACATATCAGGTCGACAGGGAGGGATTTACTTAGCGTCTCTTTGACTTTTAAATAGGTCAGAGGGAACTGAATGGAGGTAGTAATGCATGCACTTAGACACATGATAATACGAATCCACAGATATATTCCTTTCATCAATATTGCAGATATGGAATCAGATGTATTTCCAAAAGCAAAGAGGACGAGTAGGGAAACTGAATGAATGCTGCTTAGGTAGGTTAAGTGAAGGTTAACCAACATTCCTTCAAAATTTAGTGCTTTAAACTTCAGCATTTTTTTCTAACAGCCTTATCGCTTGATTTATTACCTTAGTAAACATTGTAATGAGTTTATGATCTCAATCACTCGTGGAAAGTCTTTTTCAATACAGCATGATGTGTAAACAATCGTCGCATTCATTCTTAAAATAGTTGATAAAGCAGGGTACGCTTTAGGGTGGCCATGTTTCCGTCTTGATACTTTAACCGTTTCCCTGTGTGTTTTCAGTTCATGAAGTTAATTGTAACCTTTTTGTTCGCCCTAAAATCAGTTGCACTTAGGTCATCCTCTCGTGTCACTTCTGGTTGCAAATAGCCAAAATGACAAACTCGAATGCTTTTAAACGAAAGTCCACAAACCAATGGTTGACCGTCTATGGTTTAGTGCAATACCCCCAAAACAATGTTGTTTCAGCTGACATCCAGCAATCTCTGAATATATTTCTGTTCTAGTGTAACCAGCAGATATCCAGGCCAAGACTTAGTAACTTGATGTGTGACCTCAAGTAGCCAGTTTTCATTTGGAACCAAAAGAAAAGCGAAATCATCGTCAGGTGGCTGGTTACGAGATTGCATTTTGGCCAGTGCCTTCTGCCCCTTTTACTCTCCACAAGGACCATTTACCTGCATTCAACCAAAGAATTTCTATGAAATTCTGAATTTGAATGCAGAATCTGTTTATAGAGATTAGACCGCCAATGGTTAGCATCTTTCCTTGCTGAACATAAAATTGATTAACTCTTTCTTCTCTTTCACAGTGGGATGGCGTGGGCCCCTTTCCGGACACAGCGGAGCCTCCCAAAGGGGTTCAGATGCTGTGGCACCCCACCATCGTCAAACCCTACCTTACCCTGCTGTCTGAATGCTCCAACCCCGACACCCTGGAGGGAGCAGCCGGGGCTCTGCAGAACTTGGCTGCAGGCAGCTGGAAGGTAACGGCTAGGTTTAAAATGGTTCCCAAACTCTTTGCCGTCTTAGTTGTTTACTTCACTTTTTTTGTCACACATAAATATCGTCAGAGCACAAGAGTATAATCCGGTAGAAATACTGAAAACCACATTCAGGCACTGGTGTTGCATGAGCTCGAGCTCCATGTGCTTTTGTTTTTAAGAGAGCAGGTAAACATAGGAAACTTTAAATGTGTGTATTTATACCCAGCTAATTGTCCATTAGTATGAAAGAAAAGGATTCATCATGAGCGTGTCCTTGCTCGACCATGCATTGTATGCAAGGACAAACAAGTTATTACATATAGTACAAATTATTGTTGTGGATAATTCACAGCTGAAACTGTTTATTCACATTGTAAGTAGGACAAATTACTGTGTGTGTGTGTGTGTGTGTGTGTGTGTGTGTGTGTGTGTGTGTGTGTGTGTGTGTGTGTGTGTGTGTGTGTGTGTGTGTGTGTGTGTGTGTGTGTGTGTGTGTGTGTGTGTGTGTGTGTGTGTGTGTTTGTACATGAATGTGTGTGTGCAACCGTGTGATAATGTGTGAAGTCCATTTTAGAAACCCTCAGAGCCATTGAACAAAGAACTGCTGTGCACTCAGCATCCGTGCTATTGGAGTTCAGTACATAGCCCTGGTTATGCTTCTTTTTATTGAAAAGTAATGTGATATTGATAGATGTGTTGAGAGGTATTGCATTTTGCAGTATGGGCAAATATAAATCAGAATGACCTTGCTGAGTAATTCATGTAATTTCCATGGCAGAAATATATCCATCCAAAAGTTAAGAGTGTAATATCAACAAGGAAACCAGGACAGGTTGGGCATGTGCAAACACAAATTCAACCCTGATCATCTGGTTACAGTTCAGTTCGGCTTTATACAAATTCAAAGACTCATTCGGTTGCAGTAAATGCCACAGTACAGAGGACAAACAGCTCGAAAACTAAATCAGTTGGAATAATGTTCTATTTGCTCACTACACGATCCTGCTGACTTTGAAATATTCAGAGCACAAGCCAATGTTTTGTGTGTTCTATAGTATATAATATTGTTCAGCAGCAATGCAATTACTGTAATAATGTAAAGGCTCCAAGCCCAAACACACCAGGGAAAAGAGCCGGGGTTCAACAGCAGCTGACTGATGGAAACAGCTAGATGGTCAGAATGTATGAGTCACACGGCAATATCGGAGAAATTGGTGAAGGCAGCTTTAGCCTTGAGGGAGGTGTGTATGAAGCTAAAAGGCAGAAAGTGCGAGGGGTTTAATCTAGGAACGACCTTGGGAAACTGCGTCAAACATTGTTGGTTGTAAATAGGCTATGTGGGAATGTTGATTGAAATGTTTGTGTGGTCAAAAGTGCTCAGTCAAAAGGTTACGTTACTTTTGCTCTACATGAAAAAGTTGAACTAAAGGCAGTTCTAGACGAGGGAGCGCACTGTGTTTGAGAGGGATGTCTCTGTGGTTCTGAAAAATGTGTGTGGGAGATGTGTGTGTTTGGTTTTCCATTGCTAGGGGAAAGGACAGAGAAACAGAGCTAGGCGGAGATGGAAGAGAAGGCTATAGAAAGCCAAGGGAGATGGAGGCAGGTGATATTCAGGGAATCCCATTTTCTATTTTGGGGTCTGACTGCATGCATACTTGTGCTTTGCTGTGTCTCCTCTCCTGACTTTGAGAATAGTGCTGGTAACGGTTTCCAAAGAAGCTGTGTGCGTGCACTGGTGGCTCACTCTACGTTCTGCTCACTAAGCTCTTAAGACCATAGTCTATGGTTTATACATTATGATCATTGTCCTCCAAGGGTGAATTATTCCTTAAAATTAGTATTTGAACTGTAGTTTGTAACTTTTGTTCTAAGAAAAACAAATCTTTGTTTTCACTTTAATATACCTTGGATATTCTTTTCACCTCACACTTCACTTACTTATATCTATGCTTGGATGCTGTTTGGCACATCCCCGTCTTCTACAGTTGACCCACAAGGCGGCACCACTCTAGCCGTTTAGGGTCGAGTAGTCCATTTAAGCGTACCTTGATAGTTATTGAGAGAGGATAGAGTGGTCTCCAAGCTCAAAACTCTTCTCTATGGTTCATGTAATTTTTCCCTCTTACAGTATATCACTTGTGAGTCAGTGTAATGCCTCAGCCCCTCTCATTGACCCTTGATATAACATCTCCCACTCAACCACTGTGCTCTTTTCCTTTTTTCCTACCGCAACCACAAGCTGCTGGTCTGTCTGTCTGGTAATAAAAGAAAGAAAATAGTCAGCATAGTGACAATAAGACAGCGGAGGAATAATAATATGTGCATTGAAAAAAAACGATTACACAATGCAAAGGCATGGTGAGTTCCAATTAAGGTAACCAAAGAAGTGTCACAAGCAAAAGGAGAATAGTGTTTGTATTGTTGCCATGCTCTGTCTTTTGTTTACCAAGCTGAGTGGATATAATTGTAATCGCTGTCGCCTAGTAAAACTTAGGTTTTAAAAATAGACATTTTCTTTTCTTTCTAGATCCTCCCAATGCTGCAAATTGTCACAAAAATCCCACAATCTTCCTGTTTCATTTCAGCCACAAATACACAATGGGATTGTTTTTTATACTATTGCCAGACTCTACTATTCATGCATTAACATTTTTGCTATTTAACAGCCTTTTCCCTGATTTCTCCCCGTCAGTGGTCGGTGTACATCAGGGCTGCTGTACGTAAGGAGAAAGGCCTTCCCATCCTGGTGGAGTTACTGAGGATAGACAATGACAAGGTGGTGTGTGCCGTGGCCACCGCTCTCAGAAATATGGCCTTGGACATCAGGAACAAGGAGCTCATTGGTGAGTCCTGATGAACACTTTCTATTTGTTGGTGAAACATCCCCGCAACTGTTGGATGAAATCATTGCATGGATCGCTGTCATTTTTTATCTCGATAAAGTTACACCTGCCCTGTTATGCTCAGTTGTGTTCTCTGTTGTTGGTTTGTGAAGAGCAACCTGAAGCCCATTTGAATCTCTCATTGAATATCTCGTAGCCATTCCATTTTGATCCGTTCCTAAATAATTCCTCTCGTTTAGGGTATGCAAGCTTGTGTTTGAAGTGATGTAACACAAGGGTATAGAGCCTGTAGCCAGTTGCTCTAATTACAAGTAATTCAACACTAATGCCAGCCTGTAGTCACCTCATAATAACATAGTATGACGGCTCACCTGGCTTTGGAGCTGCTGAGGGATTTTGACCCATTCAATTTATTGTCACTGATTGAGACCATTAATTGGTCTCAATCACAAACTAGGATCAAGTCTATATGAAGAGCTGATACTTCAAATGAGGCTTTACATGTGATCTAAAATGAAAGTGCTCAACAAATGTGTACGCCATGATGGTATAAGTGTGATAGTTGCTGAGACTACTGCAATATGGTTCTCTTTTTTCTTTTTTGACTGTTGGATGAAGCCATTCGTTATTATTTAAATAAATAAAGGCCACGTTGTGTTTGTTTTGAGAAAATGAGGCTAATAAGGAAGGTCAATGTGGGGTAAAGGAAATAAGCTGGTAGAACATATAAGGTAAAGAGAGAAAAAGTGAGATTTCAGCAGAAGATATGATCAAATCAAAGGCTTGCATTGGGCGTTGGCAAAAGCACACAAAGGTAATGATTGAGGCTAACTGACATGCAGCATCACCACATCTCGGGACGAGGGATTACTGGTTAACCGTAAACGCAATAAGTCATGTTTGTGTGTGTAAAGTACGGGCGCGTGTTGCAGCATCCTTTCTGTCTGTGTTTTCTCTGAGTTTCGCGGCTTCCTGGTGGGCTCAGTGGTTACTATAGCAACCCTGCTACCCTCAGTCTCAGTCGAGGGCTTCTGGAGTCTCTCTGGGTGTTTGCCAGAGTATTGTAAGGGACTATAAGGAATGCTGCCGGCAAAGCTTAATACGCCCATGCAGTGATGGTCTGTCTGGTGCAGGCAGCAGATTACAGGATAATTGAAGCCTTTGCTGAAAAAATGTATCAGTCTGATTTGATTGGCTTTTGGCTTTTGGTTCTTGTTTGTCTGCATGTTTGTTTGTTTTTCTTCAATGCACCTGTTGTTGAATAAAAACTCCAGTTCTCTTTAAAGATTGGCAAGGATCTTTGTCATTCCTGGGATTGCTAACCAAATCTGCTCTAAATGTAACATGCAAGCTATCAGATATAAGATTATAAAATATGGAATCAAAAATCATCATTTAAATGCACTTGATCCATATCAACTCAAACAGAATTGTCACTACAGTGTATTAGTGATCCCCTTGCCACCCATGGGTGGAGTTTATAAAAGTGGAATGTTTTATAATATTAGTCTCATTAAGGTATTGTAAAATAACATGGGCAAAATGCTGTTTCAGCTGCTTTAACTTTTAGTTTGACTGAGCCATTACATTGTTTAAATAAATGTGTCATTTAAATTGAATAAAAGATACAAAAGTCCACAGACTGACCTTATGTCATCAATTATTTTGTTAGAGCTGTTACAGAGTATGCTCTGGAAATCATTAACATGTTTTGATTAAATTATTAGAGTTGATTATTCAGTTTTAACTTTGAAAGTGTTTTATCGTCATTAGCTTCCTGAGGAGAGAACGATGAAGAGGAGTGTTAGAGGTAGACACTGTAATGCATTTGTGCCTCATAGAGAGAAAGGCAAGCAAAACACACAGGCATGATTGAGTCATGTAATTACATACAAATCCACAGGGAAAATCAATTCAAATGTTTTTGGCATTTTCATTTGAATACGCGCTTGACTTATTCAGCTGCAGGATAACATGGTTTGTGTCCTGCGTGTGATTAGCTCTCACAGTGTTATTTCTGAGACTCAAGTCACAGACAATAAGACAGTGATAGGGTAATGGAGGCAGATTAAGATACTGTATATAATAGAGAGAGAGAGAGATAATTAGGGGCATTGCAGATTATCATTCTCCTGTAGCAATCAGGCAGGTGCTGACAGATTTGATTAAAAAAAAGATACGCTGCTTAGAAAAACAGAGATCTTGTGAGATTGTTGTGATTTTGACAGTCATGCAGTTAACATAAAACATATTTAATTTAATATTAACTGTATAATTTAGTTAATAGGTTACTGTGACACAGAAAGTTATTGGTTCAATTTGGTTAAAATATTCAAAAAATAGATTAGCATTAAAGCTTTCTTAAGTCATTTGAGCATGGAGTGGCAGGAATACTTTAAAGTGGCCAATCATTTGACACATTCTTTCCTCATTCTAATGGCCAGCATGTTGGCAAACAAGTGTCTCTATACTTTACATCCAACAGTGCGTCATGGTCCTGGCATTTAGTTGTGGTGTTTTCTGGTTTATTTTGATCAGTTCACTCTTTGTGTGTAATGTTTGGTTTTTATTCCTGTCTTTGTTAGTTTTCCAGCCTTTTTGATTGTCTGCCACGCCCTGATTAGTTTCTCATTTACGCCCTTCTTCCCTTGTGCATTTTGTCTGTGTGTTTTCCCTGTTTCATTGCCAGTACGTCTTCATATCTTGTACTTGGAGTTTCAGCCTGTTTTTCAAGTGATTTTTGTTTTAGTGTTTAGTGTGTACTGTGTTTTGGATGCACCTGCTATCTGCCAACTGCTTCCTGCTACCTGTCTGCCATAACCTGATTTCCCTCGGACGCTCAGATAGTAAGCCGGTTTCAACAATAAATCACTGAACTTTTTGTTGCCTTCCCATCAATCCACCTGTCCAACTTTGCAATTTTCTGAGACTGAGACTGGGCATCCCATGCTTTTACTTGCTTCAGAATTAAAATTGTAGCCCTGGTTTGACCTCCCAACAAATGGAAAAAAATATCAGCTTTTATTGTTAGATGTTTCACCAGACACTATGTTAATTTGTCTCTCTTCTTGGCTAAGATTTTACATGAACATACACTAGTGTGGTTTTACTGCATGGCAAACATGAATAATTAGCTTAAAGCAGATGGAAACTGGAGCTGCAGGATGGAGTGTTGATTCATAAGACAGTGATGGCAACCTGGCTCTGTTTGGCCATCAGACATTATTAAGCTCTCATAAAATTGATCAGTATTAGTGGAATAAATCATCAGTTGACAATTAAAAGCAGCTGGCACATCAACTTCTCTTCCTAACTGTCGAAACAATGCACATGGTAAATGAGCCAGAAAGCAACAGTCAGAGTTAATGACACACAATGTCACAGAAACACAGAAAGCCTCAGAGATGAAGAGGGAAAATGGAGAGAGGAGGAGAAAAGTGAGAGGGATCAGTCAGGGTTGAGCCTTTGCTCTTGGCAAAGGGTGATTTGATACATGTCGACAGGAAAGAGGTAGAGGCCAGGCACTCCTAAGAGACAAGCCCCATTTGGCCCATGTTCACAAGCTTTATTCACCACAGTGACTCTAACCTCTGAGTCAAACACATTTTTCTTTACACCATGCACTTCTGCAAAACAACCGTGTAACCAGAAGAAACAAAGCGATTTCACGGAGACGTTTGTGGGTCTTTGTCAGATCAAAGTTCCACCTAATTGTAATACCATTTTGCATGGCTAATCTAGAGTAAATCACCTCTTTCTAAAAATGAAAAACCAAATCTCCATGCTACACTGTGTCATAAGCTGTTAGTGTCGGTGTGTTTGGCAGCATCAGCGTGGGGGGAATGGTAGTTTGCATGAGAGCTCAGCAGAGTGAGCGGAGATGAGAATCATCTTTCGCACACAATAACCTCAGAGTGGCAAATCCTCTGGAAAAGCACTGGATGGCAGCGAGACAGAGGCACAAGGCTAGAGGAGGAGAGAGGAAAAGAGGAGAGATAGGCCAAGTCATACTAGGCAGACTGAATAAGGGTGGTAGATGAAACCGAAGAGAAAGCTAAAGACCTACCGTAACCACATATGTATGCTTATATTTCCAATCCATCTGTAATGGGATTTAATGGCATATTGTGTGTCACTGAAAATCATTCCTCTCATCTGTCAACGTTTTTTTTTCTCTCTCCTGATTTCACTCTCCTTCATAGTTTTTGATTTGCATAATGTACTGTACGCCTGTGTAGCAATAAATGAGTCCCATTCACTGCTACACCGTCTGTCAGCGCAATTCTTCCCCATTTACTTACAGATGGTAATTTGACACACATGAATTGGGAACGGCAATGGAATGACAAAAAGACACTGTATTTTTTTTCAAACACAGCACCCATTTACTAAAGGCTCCCATAAACACATGCAGTGCCTGCAATCAAAACCCAAGCCAAAATTACTGTTTAATGAAAAAATGATTAATTAAACAAAAAAATCTCTATTAATTTAAGACAGTTAATGAATTAATGTAATGCTTTGTATGAGGTGACTGGCTCCAACTACTACATCTAATTGAGTTTCTGGATACAGCAGTAAGGGTTTAATGTAAATTCCATACATGAAATCCTAATGTGAAGTCCTACAGTATACTGGGGATTGCATTACATTTGTGATATATAGAAATACAAAGTTGGATGTGAAAGCTTTTGAGTTATGCTTTTAAAACAAACGAGTCATAAAAGTATTGATTTATGAAATATTGATTCAGGTTATTTAAGTGTCTTAAAGTTTTTAATCATATAGCATTGCATTTGATTATATATTAATCTACAAATTGATGATTAGGGAATCAAAGCATTGAGACTTTTAGGCATTAGTGATATTTACTCAAGGAGAATCACAGAACAATCTTTTAGCTTGATAAAGTGACATAAAGAAAATCTAACTAGTCAACTTGTAATTACCAGATTTGCTGGCTACCTTCCTGCATTTTGCTTACAATACTTAACCTCCAACATCAAACAAAGCTCGCCATGGTTTACTAGAAAGTGGCTCAAGATCGACTCTTTCATGTGAAACCGGAGGTGCTTTGTTCAGGTTCAAGTTTGATCAGGATGTTCTCTTGTGTGATATATGTTGAAGCTCCCCACTTGTTTGCATCACATCAAATTGAAAACACCTTCAGAGCACTGATAACACTTTCTCTGATTACTTACTGCTTGCAGAAGACACCTTAACTCTTTGTTTTGACTGTAGTAACTAAATCAGTTACGATGATCACTTTTCTGAAATGATTAATAATGATGAAATCAAAAGCAAAACGTTAAAACTTCAAAGAAAGAAAATGACTTGTCACTTCCACCTTCTCGACATTTTTCCTTTCTTCTTCTCTTTTTCCCTCTGGCACCTCTCTCGTCCTGTTTCTTTGTCTTCTTCTCTGGTCACATTACACCTCCTATTGGTTTAAGCCTCCCATCCCACTCTGCTTAATTTCCCTTCACAATGCCCACCTTCTTGTCGACAACATGAATATTATGCCCCTTTTTCTACATCTCATTCCGCTTCTTTGTTTCTTTTCCTTCCTTCTTCTCCACCTCTCATCCCTTTATCCCACACCCACCCCTCCCTCTCCGTGTCGTTTCAGACATGAGCTCATACCGTCTCTCCTTCCCTGACACGCAGTCTCTCGCTCTTTGTGTCTCCCAGTGATGACATCAGTGCTGGGAAGTGTTACTGTGGAAGCTGAACTAGTGCGCCACAGGGATGTCACTAAGGGCATGATTGCAAATGAGTGTGGCCCTTTTAAAACCTGGGTTGGGTTGATGCGATCACAAGTGGACAGCTCTAAGTACGAATACAGCACAAATAATCACGTATATCACTTCTTTTTGCAAAGACCAAATAAGTAACCAGTGGGGGGAAGAAATTAAAAGAAGAAGAAGAAATTAAAACTATTCCTTGGCGTGTTTCAAAAAAGATCTGTTTGATGCACTTGGCGACACAGTGGCCTTTTTGAGAAGATTTCAGACGTTGTGGACTGAAGCGTGATTTATGCTTGCCGCATCCACAAGGGTTGAGTGTCCTCAAGTGACGTCACGCCATCTCACACTATGCGGCAGGTTTTAACCGGTCTGTGAACATCCAAAATATTCTAACTACGCGGATGGGTGGAGAAAATTGAGAACTTTGAGGAGCTTTGACAATGTCTGTTTGCCAAAAACCCAATTTTTCCCCTTCATAATTCAACATCAGCTCATGTCCATCCGACCGTCTTTGCGGAAAGTAATAGCAGGGCTTAAGCCAGTTTACACAATTTGAGAACCAACTGGAGATAAGAAAAAGGTGTAACAAAAGGAGATCATGTTTTTGATGAAGCATTTTGCTGTTATGTGCGTGGTCAAATGTGTCCCAGGCCAACTTGGCAAGTGTTTCGGGTGATTGGATCATAATGCATCTTGGTGGTTTACATTCCGTAAGTCAAAGATGCATTTTAAAACCAAGCGTAAAAATGTGTCAGACACTGTCATCCACAAAAAAATCACCGCTTCCCAGCCTTCAATCAAACCATTTTATTCACATGCATACACACACATTATTGTACATTTACAGGTTGCACTTAGAGAGGGAACATGATATTTACGTGCTTAGTTTGTGGATTCCTGCCCACACCAAATATTTTCAATCACAATTTTGTATTTTCCCCACCCGTGACAATTTGTAACACCTTTTGCGGTCCCTGTAAACAGATTGCACTGTGGTGAGCTTGAACAACTTTGGAAGGCGTGCGGGCAGAAAGACTGAGCAGCCTAATCCACTGACTCACACAAAGTTGACACACACTTCTCGGTCCCTGTCGCAGTGGTAATTTTTGTGAAATTTCTTAGTCGCCTTCAGAACGAATCTCTTGTGTGTGAGGGTCTGGCATGTCTTTTATCGGCACACTTTGTTCTCTCGTGGCATCCATCGTCCTCCACTGTGCCAGACTGGGAGCCCGACAGACAGAGAAATAAAAATTGAGAGCAATACAGAGAAATAGAGAGAGGGAAAGAAAGGGCTGTCATGAGATACATTAGGTTTTTTGGGGTCTGACAGCTGTCCCCCCTGGATCTGACTCTTGTTGGGTTGATCCTGGGAGGTAAATGGATACATAAAATGTGTCTATGTTTTTTTCTTCTCTTTGACATATTCAAAATGATGCCCTGATTCTATTCAAGAAAGTGTTTCCACTTGTAAGGAACCAACTGGTCATTATTGAGAAGCTTTATAGTGTAACAATATCTAGCAATGACATTAGGAATGCCCTTTTCATTGTAACTGTGAGTGTGTGCATGAATAGAAGAAGTTAGTGTACGGGCATCTACGTATTCCAAAGCCGGCATCTTCTCCTCCATGACAGTAGAATGTCTTTAATGAAGCTACAAATTCTCTCACAAGGGGGTGAGGGGCTTTCCTCCCTCTCTCTCACGCTGTAAACCTGTCACCCATAGACATCAAAGAGGGGCACATGGGGCGGGATATAACTGGTGTGAAAAGCACCAAACACAAGAAGGCAAGAATATTTTATGACGGGGAAGCGACGGCATGCCGCTTCCAATTTACCTCCATTCCTGGCCTGCCTCAACCTGCTGTGTTTCATCTGTTTGTGCTCTCCTTTGCATTTCAGTTTATTTATTCATTTATATATTTATTATTCACAAGTTAAAAGGAATACACCTCACATTGCAGTTGGGAATCAGACTTGTCTTCGCAGGTCATTCATATCTATTACAGCTTCATGAGAAAGTGAGGATGTTGATAATTGGTGACTGCAGGGTCTGTGTGTGTGTGTGTGTGTGTCTCTGCGTGTGTGAACAGTATGTTACTAATATTCCTACTTCTTTGTGGCTGCTTGCCATATGAGGCCATGATCCAGAACTAATTACAATATTGTAATTTTTTATGATTTTTATTTAAAATTGGTGCCAATAAAATGCCAATATTGATGATTGAGAGTATCTCCAGGGTTTGTATGTTGATATAATCCTGGTGTAAGGTCCTAAATTCGTTGACCTCTCTCAGAGGCTGACATCCAAGGACCATATCTTTCATGTTTTCAATAAAATAAATATTCCCACAGAACAGAATCTATATTCCTGTTGCTGTGAATCTTGCACCCCCTGTTGTTGATGTGATGTACTACTGATTAACTTACCAACAGGAAATTCACACAGATCACACAGGCAATGAAACACTTGTTTTGTCGCTGAATATTTTAATGGCAGCTGTGGCACGTTGTCATTATACAGTATACAGTTCATATTTAGCTGATAGCAAATCAACACTTTAAATGCTTCACCTGTTAAGACAAATATAGTTTGCACACAGGATATTCACCTGCATATATATACGTAACGTATAGTAATCTAAAAGTGATCAGTTGTCACATTCTCAATTCCTTTCTCACGACTTGAAACAGATTTCCCAGCTGCAGTCCAAATGTTTGTCTCCTATTCTTCCACTTTACCTTGGCTTTTATTCAGCCTAGAACATACTCATAGAACCCAGAAAGGTTTCAGGGACATAACGTAGACAGAAGCTTGTGGTACCAGTAAGAGTACAGCAGCCCCCAGGGCAGACCTCAACCCAGTCACTGATGACCTTTATTCTTGGACGCCACAACCAATCAAGCCGTTTCATCTTTCCCCACATCTCCCTGAGACAATTAGCTCCAATTTTACTTCGATAACACTCTCCCTTCTTCGTCAGTAAACAATCAAATCACTTGATTGTTGAGGGTAATTGGATCTCTTTAAATCAAATCAGCCATTATGGCCCTGATGAAGCATGGCCCCGCACAGCGGAAGTTAGCGACACATGAGGGAATGCAGCAGAGGAATACATTACCATCTCTGCCTCCCAGGTGAAGACGGCTATATTGGAGGAGTTGTGTAATACAGGTTTATTAGACTGTGCAGTGATCAGCACAGGGGCTTGTTTCTCTCCTTGAGGACATGTTCAAGGTGTAGCTCACATTTCAGTGACAGAGAAAGAAGATGAGGGGAGATTGCACTCCAGCATGTAGAGGTGCTGTCTGTGTCACAATAGGACTTTAGAGTAGAAAATGTCGCCGCCAACTCATAAAAAATCCATTCAAATTTGCTCCACGGCTCTTTTATTCATTTTCTTTCTGCGTCACTACCTATGATCACTGTGAGGTCTTACATGACCTGGCTTTAACACGTAGCTTGTCTTCTAGTTGTATGTATTACAATACTTTCTATACAGCTGTACTTATTCTAGCAAATTCAAATTAGTCATCAACTAAATAACGAAAACATCAATGTGGCCTTGAGAGAAAAATTGTATATTTAGTAGTAATTAAAATGAAAAATGTCTTCATCAGGGTAATGAGAACATCAAAAGATCTTGCTTTTAAGACGTGTTGAATTTTGCATTGACATTAGGAAAGTGCAGCAACTCCCTCTCGTTTATATTCATCTATAATTTATCAATACGCTTCTTGCAGGCTCTGGTATCATAGATGTAGGAAAGAGGGCCAGATTTTAGTTGACTAAAGTGGTGTCTGCACACAGCTTTGCTTTAGTATGTTTAAGTTTGGCCTTTGATATTTATTTTTGTATATAGTATTAATATTTGTTTATATGATAAAACTCTTAAACTCCAAGAGACGAAAAATGACATTGCGAAGTTAAGATTAAAGAAAAATCTAAAAATTTTGAAAAACATCTCACATCAAAACAGAACATAAAAAATTCCCCAAACAAAAAGACATGAAGTCAGATAATGATCTGATGTGTATCTTCGGGTGAGACGTGTGCATGCAGTACTGGATGTGTGTATATTGTCAAGGTGAGGTGTTTGTGAGGCTTTCAGTCATGCTTTTTGGCAATCAGTGATTTTCAGTCTTCCTCTAACAAGGTGTGTTATTAAAAGTGTTGGAAATAACAAAGGCCGCTCTGATTCATTCTTCAGCTATCAAGGCATTTCACACTGCATTCGTCTCAGCATACGTTAACGTGTATGCAGGATAATTCTTCTCTTACTATACTTGGTTTCTATGTCCTTCAGTCATCCCTTTTGTTCCTCATCTTCCTCTTTCCAATCTCTCAAACATGGCTGACTACTATGCTGTTTTCCCCTCCTCATTCAACCTCGCCACCTCTCTCTCCTACTGTATCATCTTCTCCGTTAAGCACTTGCCCCCTGTGGGAAGAATGTGATGACGTTGCGGAGACTGATAGGGATATGCATGCACATACCTGTGTGGACACACAAATGCGCGTGCAAGCATATTTTAGGGAAATGCTGACAGCAGTTTATCAGAGCATCTGCCTGTAAGCAAAAAAAACAATTCTACTAATACATAAAGAAGGATGCCTCCAACAGTTTTAACATTACTGTTTATACTCTTCACCCACCTTTTATTATTACTTAATTCCCCACAGTCAGTCAGTTAAAAAAATAGACACTCGCTTTATCAGTCAGTCACTCAGTCAATTAAATGTCAGTCATTCACGCAGTAAATTATCTGGCAGTCAGTCAGTAAATTAGCCAGTCGGTAAATTAGTCATGCAGCAAGTCAGTAAATAATTCAGTCACTCACTCGGAAATTAGTTAGATCATTAAATCAAGGAAGAAAGTCAATTAATCAGTCAGTCATCAGCCAGTAAATCAGTCAGGAAAAATAGTCAGTCAAATAATGAGTCTCGCTCTTAGGATGAAGCTTAATTTTGTCCCCACAGCCAAAAGACAATGGCCGCTTAACCTCTGTTCAGCCTGCCAGCCTGAGATAACACTTGGCCAATTAACTCCCAACTCCATCCTCATGGAAAGAGTTAGCATGTGTGTGTGTGTGTGTGTGTGTGTGTGTGTGTGTGTGTGTGTGTGTGTGTGTGTGTGTGTGTGTGTGTGTGTGTGTGTGTGTGTGTGTGTGTGTGTGTGTGTGTGTGATTGTGCATGTCTGTTTGTTGAAACCTCCACATGTCTTCATGAGTGTGCCTTTGGTAAACTCAAACATGTCTAGCAACATTGTTTGTGATACAAGGGCATATGTATAATCATGCATTATCATTATTTGTGGTGTGTGTGTGTATGTGTGTGTGTATGTGTGTGTTCCCTTAATCCACGAAGGTTGAAAGTGTCATCTGATTTTCCTGCTCTGTGTTTTGCTTAGCAGGTTCTCAGGACAGATCACTTAGACTTATTAGCTGTTTTAGAGGAAGAATTGGGGAAATACTAAAGAACAGTGATAAAAAGCTTGAATGCTCAGATTTTATCCTGGCTGTACAAGTGAAGGGACGAATCTTAACCCCAAAAGGATGTTTTGGTCTTGCATTTCCTTTTTTTTTTCATTAAGACTTAATAAATGCACAGTAAAAAAAATTGTGTTCATTGCAAATTGAGTAATAAATGTAATGTCCCACTTTAAAATGGATTCAACACTTAGTTGTACTTCCGGTTATTATTTACTTTATCTTATCCAGCACTTCTGTGGAGAACTTTTTTAAACATTTGTAAAACACAAAAAGAGACAGTGACTCACAGTGAACAGTTCTTCAGTGTTTTGTACACACTCAAACTGTCTTAAATGACATGCTTCAACATGCCTCATAGATAGCAGATTGATTATTTTGTGTCGAGATGCTCAGTTGATTGAAGTGGACCTTCTTGATGTACATCAGGCTAAGAGCTGTGCATCAGGGTAAGAGGGCTCGTCCTAGTGGTCCTATTGAGTAGATTTTGTTGGCTCATTATCCAACAATCACCTCTGCATCCAAACTGATGGTTCTTAGCAGGAACATGACCTGTGGGTTTCGTCCCAAGGGGCTCAAAATGACTCAAGTGTAATTGACAAGTTTTATGACGGTCAAGGCATTTCTCACCCCTCGACTGCCGCTCTTGTTTGATGAATCTCCACACACCACCTCAGTCAGCACAATCTCCTTTTTTCCTCTCATCTCTTCAATTCCTCTCCTGTCTTCCAATCCTCCACTCATCACCTATTTGCCCTGATCTCTCCTTTATTGGCCCCTGTCCTCAGTCATCTTTCTGATCTGGCTCTCATGGGAAGCTCTCTAATGGGAGTATTGCAGTACTTGAGTCAGAAACACTGCAGGAAATAACACTCAATTGATCCTGATTATTATTTGACGAGTCAAAGTGTAATATATATGTGTGAAAATGATTCATCTGAAATCCAAATATGTCAATCTAAATACAGTATATGTCTCTCATCTTCACCAAAACAATCTACATTTCTGAGACAGTAATAATTTATGTCTCGTCTTAACCCTGTTTGTCATAATAGACTACCTTACTGTGTGGGTGAGTTCAGGTTACATGTAGGTGGTTTTGTCCTCAATTTCTGTCATCTGCTCTTTGAAATCCATACTCACACCACTTTGTCTGAGAGTCCCCTTCACTCCAAATGTTATTGCTTCCATCTGCTCCACCCAGCTTCCTATCTGCCAGCATCTCCTGCACCTCTTAATTACTCCCACTCTCTTGCTGCCTTCGATCTCAGCAAGAACCATTCTTTGAATGTCAATTTCTTTTTTCATTCTCTTCATATGCCAGCCTTTTAGAAAAATACCACGACTCACCCCCTTTTATTGGATTCTCAGCATGTCTGCATTAGTGTGTGTGCGTCACAGGATTTCAGTGTGCCCCCTCAAACTAAAGATTTGGGGAGTTATCAAAACTCACTCACTAGCTGGACGAAACGTTTGCTTTAAAAAATAGTAAAAGGGATATTTTACTTTAATGTCATAGAGGCTTTGAAGTATCTGTTAAGTATGTTGTTGAGGTAGATGTATGAATGGATATACTGTAAACATCATCCATAATAACACTAAAACCATCCCTTAGCATTGATATATGAATTATCATAGGAAATATAAACACAACAATTAAACTCAGTCCAGTCGCCCCTTTATTTATCTCTTTTATTGTTCACAAAAAATATCCAAGGGCAATTTTAAGAACAACCTTTCATGATGTTTGAATTGGCTATATACAGTACGGGGGTTGTAAAGAAAATAACATTTGAACAATGTTTTTCGTCCCAGGTAAATATGCCATGAGAGATTTGATCCATCGGTTACCAGGCAGCAGTAGCAGCAGCAACAATAACGCCACCAGCAGTGGGACCTCTGGGACCACAGGCCCTCCGAGCAAGGCCATGTCGGACGATACGGTAACTGCCATCTGCTGCGCACTGCACGAAGTCATTACCAAGAACATGGAGAACGCCAAAGCCCTGCGCGATGCTGGCGGCATAGAAAAACTCATCGGCATTGCCCGCAGCAAAGGAGACAAGTGAGTACGCCTTGATAGCTGAAGAATGAATCAGAGCGGCCTTTGTTATTTCCAACACTTTTAATAACACACCTTGTTAGAGGAAGACTGAAACGCCATAACACAAAATCTGGTTATCTTTACCAATAACATTTCAATTTTCTGCGATAGCTTTAAAGTTTAAAGAGAAAAGCATTTTTAAGACATGATTTACCACTGAAGACACAATACATTGTATGTCTGCATTACATCAAATTAAACAAAAGAAGTGAGCAGAAATATCTTCGACAGTTTCTCTACCATTATTACAACTTGTTTTGGTAGATTCCTTTACCCAAAATATATTACAGTACAGTGAGTGGCTATATTCTTTACATGGGTTGCCCAGTGTGAATAACACCAGCAGAACAGTGTTACTGGCATGCCACTGAGCCACAGTGGAAACACAGAGTTCATCACTGCTACTTAACAACCACTTGAAATAAATTTGCAGGAGTCCCAGATTGGGTTCAGCAGAAATCCTCAAAGGATGCTATTAAAATCTGAGGATAATGATATATTATAACAGTTTACGGAAAACTATGTCAGATGTATTTATAACCACAGAACATATTTACCTGCGCTGCTGTTGAAGTGTTTTTTAGATCGTAATGATGATATGTCCTTACCGGTCTTCCAGATTTCAGCAGGGATCATTCTCCGCTCAGGAAAGGTGAAGAAAGCTCACTGTAACCTTCATACCAGGAGTATTGGTGTCTGATGCAGAACAAAATACAAAGAGGAAATTGTTAATGCTACATTGTACATCCACATTAGTTTGTGTTATGTTCTGCTGTCAAAATAACCTAATGTAATAGCCACCGATTCTCATTGTTTTTTTGTGCTATACCTGTAAAGTAATTTAAATTAAGTCATTGTTCAGTTCACCCCGTACTCAGTCAGTGGTGACCAGTGCTTTTATGTGGCCACACATAACACACGCACATCTATCTATCATAACTGCCCCTGCATTCTAATAAAGGATTGATTATGATTATTATTATTATTATTATTATAACTGCCCCTGCATTCCCTGTGACCACTCGTCCACAAAAGACGTCTGCAGAACAAGGAAGACGCCTCAGGAATATAACACCTGTCGCCATGCGAGACCAAGCAGGGTGTTCAGCTAGCTGCTATGGCAACTACCAGGTCAGGGGTTGCGATGACACCATAGTGTTATCGGACAGAGGTCAAACGCTCATTCATTGTTATGGAGAGACACTCAGTCTATTTAGGGAACTGTGCTCCAGGGCACCATTACTAAGAGAGATGAGGTGCTGGAAGAAACCTTCATAAGTGCAAATTTCACAGTGTGTGTAGTCGGCTGCTAATGGCCCACACATCTTCATTTTCCCAGGGTAGGTACACTGAGGATAAATGCTCCTTATCAGCAGTACCATGCTCCATTCACATAATTACACACTTTCAGATTTGAAAAATGCCCATTATAGCACCACCATATACAGCCACTGTTTACCAACTTACTTGAAACAGTAGGAGCTGAGTAATACACTGAATTAAAAAAAAGAATGATATGGATATCGGTGTATGACCTCTGCCTTTGAAACAGTCAGTGCCTAAAAGCATCATCATCATACAAACAACAACACTACTTTGTAGTCTCAAAATGTTATCTCCTATTCCACAAGTTGCACTGCGCTGCAATTTATGCTTCAGACAAATGCAATGAATAATCATAATCTAGCTAGGATGACGTTGATGACGTTTTAGGTAGTGAAGTCACTATTAAGATCTGTTTGCACTGTTAAATCATCGACTTGTTTTTTCATGTAACAGTGGAGGAGAGCATGATATGGTACATCCCAGTGCATTGTGTTTGTAGCAGGCTGGTAAAATAACGTTCTGTTGATACCATCACGCCATATTTCAATCTTTGAAACATTCTCTGTTCTTCTAAAAGCTGTTTTCAGGAGGACCTTTGTTAATTTTGGTGGACAAATGGATAATGAGCAACCCTTCTTCTTCCCTCTTTAGCTGTAAGAAGGGCAGGGCTTCTGAACTGACTCCTTCAAGAGTCATTTCTCAGTTTAGTGGCGGGGATGGGACCATTAGCATGGCAGAGAGGGTCATTTTAAACTCATCTGAAAACTCTGTTTTTGTGCATAGAAAATCATTCTCTGCTGAAATGAGCAATGGCCCCTCTTACTCTTAGAGCCATCACAAGAGCCACTAGCCTGCACACATTTTGTGCAGCTGGTGAAGACAGGGTGCAGGATGATATAGCAGCATTATCCAAAGGAGTGTGGTTCAGGAGAAATAACTCTTTCTCTCTTTTCTATTACTATCTCCAGACACTCTGCAAAGGTGGTAAAGGCAGCTTCTCAGGTCCTCAGCAGTATGTGGCAGTACAGAGACCTGCGCTCCCTCTACAAGAAGGTAGGATGTTTAACCAAACATGTACTCAATTAATTTAAAACTTTTTGTGTGCTGTTTAAGTATTATATTTCCTGTCACTCTCTGCTGCGTTATTGCACAAGAAAATAATTTTTGCATACCAGGTGCTATACTTAAAGGATTTTTAACCGTATTACCTATTGTCATACACATACAGCAACGTGACCATTAAACTTCTACATACCAATATCATGTACATACATATGGCTACTAGTTGTAGAAATAGGACCTACAGTAGATGAAGAATGAATGTGACATCCACATATGCAATGATATACATCCTGTTTAATAATGTATTTATCCCAATACAGTGTTTTGCGGATTAACTAATTTTAAACCTAAATCGTTATTCTAAAAGAGTGCAATTAAATCCATCTTCACAGTATCAGACATCTTGCTCGAAGCATAATGGTGTCATAAAATTGACATCATCCATGAATTAATTAGGGCTTTGCAAATATCCTCTGATAAAGGGCTTTTGATTTAGAGACATTAGTGTACTTTGAATAAATTATGAAAAAAGGTTTAAAGAATATTATGTCTGGATGCATCTTTGTTGTAAAGGAGCAAGAAAAGTAACACGCTTTGGGAAAAACAGAGCGTGATGTTAAATTGGTTGGCAAGCACTTCAGCTATTCATATGAGGATTTTCACAGAGCATCTTTCTAATTAAATCAAGTTATTATTTTATACGGCTTATTGGCCTTGAACTATCTGAGGATAAACTATTTTAGGATGAAGGCTTTTCACTTCACCATAGCAGGTGTTGAGGATGATTCTCTGCTGAAAGTGTTTAATGAAGCAGTAATGAAAAATATCCTGATACACAGTTTAAGTTATAATTTATTCACATCTGAATGGTAAGCTGCATTTTTGCTGAAGATATTGGTTCAACAATTAAAGTAATTTCGGCATCAAATCGACAACTTGGACAGACATTCCCAATGCTTGCCACAAGCTATCCCATTCAGTCAGCAGTTTGGTATTGATTTTTATGTTCACAAAATATACAACTGGGAGACAAATTAAACTATTATTTGTATTACTGTGAGATGCATTTATACAATTCATACAAACAGTGTCAAAATCAACATTGCGCTATCTTCAGCACACCATCGCCATGACATACAGTAGTTGTGTCACACATCCAAGTCGGATACTCACAGTCAGAAACAGCAGTGAAATAGTCATTACAGTCTGGCTTACGGGAAAAAAACACCAGGGGCAGACCTTAACGTTAGGCAAGGTTAGCAGCCTGGTTCTGGGGGCCCTCAACTATAAGGGCCCGAAACAGCTACAGATTTATTATGATGTTTAGAGGTGAAAAATACGAGTTATTATGTTGCTATTTCAATTAATTTTATCTCAAAATTAAGCGCTTAAAAAGCATGCAACTCAATTGTATACTGTACGTACTGTGTACTTCTACTTCAGAAGAAAACATTGCATGCTAGATATATATTTATTAAAATATGATGAATTACTATTCTTTGCTAGCATTATTAATTAAAAGCTCGCCCTTGAACAGACGTTAAGTCAATGAAGTACATTGTGCTGATAATGCCTCTCATTCAATCTTGACTTAAAATACAAATTTGAATGCAGGACTTTTAAAGTTTTATAGAGCCGCTACAGCCCAGCTGTAGCTTTGCATTCTTCAGACAACCCATGGTGTGAGCAGTCTGCTGGTAAAATCATACTTAATATTTCCAACACAGCCAAGGGACTCACATGCACAGGCGGCCGGTCAGGCTCAGCAGAGTTATTTTGCCGGCAGCAATGTTATTAGTGTTATATATTAGTACAACAAAAAATTGAGTTTCAGTGGCCGAGTGGTGCTGTTCCTATGTAGGCTAATCGCTGGTACTCGTTGACTCTAGGGATGAAGAAAAAGTTTGGTTGTAACATTATCCAATATCCATGTAGCATTAGCATTAGCAGGCTATATCCATGATCCATCAGAAAAAGTGAACTGGAGTCAATGAGCCAGCCACAGTCTGCGAACAACATCTGTGAGTATGCACAGCCCTGAAGCTCCGCATCCACTGCTGCACAGAGAGCTGTGTGCTTGTTTATTCAAAGTGCATTAATAATGGACGAATCGCGTATCCAAATAGAGCCAAATTAGAAAAGAATACTCCATGGGGTCCCCAACAATACACCCACCAAGTGTTATTTAGATCGGCCGAGCGGTTTTCAAGATATACGAAGAACACACAGAAAGACAAAAAGACAGATCCCTTGGTTTATAGTTAAGATAAGATAAGATAAGATAATCCTTTATTAGTCCCGCAGCGGGGAAATTTACAGATGTCCAAAGTAGAACTCCCTCCAAACAACCTCAGTGTTATTATAATTGTATGTAGTCTGTGTGGTAATGGCACTACGTAGATGTGTCTTCACAAATCCTTAGAATGTGTGTGTCTGTGTGTGTGTGTGTGTGTGTGTGTGTGTGTGTGTGTGTGTGTGTGTGTGTGTGTGTGTGTGTGTGTGTGTGTGTGTGTGTGTGCACGTGTGTGAGTTTGCGTGCGCACTTTGGCCCCGAGGTCTGTCATAACCATCTCCAAACAAAAGAATAATGGAGTTTTGCCGGGCACCATCACAACTGAGCAACAGTGTTTACTGAGGCAGGTGGATTAATAACTTTGTGTTAGTCTCTAGCCTTTTTTTATTCAACATACAAACACACACACACACACACATACACAAGCTAACATTGATGCTAATGGTTATTTAGCCCATCATGAAGACGGAAACAGTGTTAATGCTGCTGGATATCAGGATACCGTAGCTCATTAATACAGGAGCAAACTTGGAGCTCATGAAGAATGGCACAAACAAGCAAAAAGTGAGAAAAACCATAGAAAGTGTAGAGAAATGATGAGTGGTGTGCGCGCTGCTCCCACTCTGACACGCTCTTTTATCTCTCTTTCCCTCTCAACCACAAACACACACACAAAAACACTCTTGAAACCCACTTTCTCCTCCGCTGGCTCCTTTGTTTCTTTTCAAATGACAAATACCCCTACACTTCTTCAACTTGATTAAAAGTAATGTCAGATGTTCTGTTCCTTTCACTTGTCAGTAATGAGTGTTGAGTGAATATCTGCCACCGAGGTTGTCTGCCATTCAGAGCGCTAAAACCTTTAGACGCGTAATCAGCGAGTCTCAACGAGATATGTAGAAAATATTAAGTGATACATTCTAGGAAGGTGTCCTTGGCTTTGAATGTGTCTTTTTTCATCTCTGTGTGGCGAGAAAATAAAAGAATGAAGCTGATTTGCTGATTTATTTGAGATGCGTGCATGTGTGAACAATAGTGAACAGGATACACTTATGTAATCAAATGCTATACAATATTACAGCTCTGCTACAAATGACACCTTTGTGACGCTTCTAATGAACAGTTGTAGTTGACTACCTTCTGAAGCTCTAGTTTGTGGTAGTGTTTCATTGTGTTATTGTGGAGTATCAATCTTATTTTATTCTGTTTTAGGATAAAATAGTTATATTATTCAGTATTGTCCCATATTGAGCTTTTAATGTGAAATCTTTGTTGGAGGACCTTCATCAGAACAAAGAGAGAGATATTTGAGAACTACAACATGATACACTTCAAAAAGTCATTTCATCTTGTGTTATTTTCCTCAGATGATAAAGTGACGGATTTCCTACATGAATTTCAAATACCCGCACTTCAGTTTTCAAATGTGTTGTCAAACCTGAAACAACAAGAGTGAGCTGTCGTTCTAATAAAAAAATAATATACACACCTGTTTATCGAGTCAAACAAACAGCATTCTACCCAGAATCTATCCCAGGGACTTTGTTGCATGATCATTTCGTAGTGGGCTTCCTGTCAGAGTCCAAGCCTTCTGACTGTTGCAGCAGTCTCTTTGGAACAGACCGCCCCACGGCATCAGCGTGTCCTCGCCTCATCCTGACGACTGTGTCGCTCCCTTCACTCGTCATCCTCTCATCCCCGGTATTACACTGAACTGTATCCCCATGTGGCCCCTTGGAGCCTCATCTGCTTCACACTTCTCTAATCATTGCCACTGGATAGCATTACACTCGACTGGATGCCATAACACTCCAGTGATCCGACATGAAGGACATTGGCTTTACACAGCAGCCAGGTCTGACAAAGGTCGCTTCATTTTTGGGGGGATT
>NC_072469.1:18363280-18410780 GCF_027596085.1 Anoplopoma fimbria
CTGTACTGAAGTGCTTCACCTCTCCTCATAGTCCAACCAGTTTTTCTAACTGCTGAGCCGAGGCCCCCTCAGGCAGTAAACCTATGATGGAACATGGCTGCATTAGCTTTTATCACATGCTTGTGCTTTGCTTTCAGAGGTACCCAATTATCTTAATGCTAAATTGAATTTGGTTCCAGCTCTGTGATTGTTTTTGACTTTCATAATCCATTTTTATAAAAGGGCTTTGCTCCAATCACTGCTAAACTAATACAGATTGGTTTGGCAGTAATTATGCTTGTGGAGTTGTTAGTTGTATTCATTTTTTCTTCAAGGACAGTGGGATATGCTCAGGCTTAAAGCAAGTGTGTTGATTTGTGGTGTGTGTGGACCTTTGTATGTGCATGTGTTGGTATTTGTGAGTGTCGTTTAATGTCCAGAATACAATTTGTGGCTCGAACTGGTTTGGAAATTTCTTTCAGTGAAACATGCAGACGTGTAACAAACAAGAAAGGACAAAGTTGTTCCTTCGCAACATTTACTTTCTGATCCATTGGTGTTTTTTGTCCACTAAATTCTAATACATTTCATTCATCATTTCATATGTTCAGAATTGTGAGGGTTTCTTCAACTTGCGTATCTTAGTAAGATTCAGCTACCAATTGTCCCTTAAACTCTGGCCCTAAAAGTTATTTTGGAGGATTAAATGCTACATCATGGGTACATGGATGGCTTTATCTTGAAACCTCTACACTAAAAATAAAGTTTTGTGCTTCATCAACGCTAAATCAGTGTTGTAGCCATTGTTGTAGTTCTACTTTTTTCTGCACACTTACCACACTGGCTCTGTCCTTGAGATTGTTTGAAAGAGTTTGTATTTATTTTTGTCCTTTGGAAGTTACACATCTGCTTAACAGAGTGTTCCAAAGTAGAAGATTGATGAATTATTTTACATGAATAGTTTAAAAGATATATATACCTAAGGTGTCCAGAGTGAATCTGTGTCTCACCTAGGGGGGTGTGGGATGACTGATTAAGTAAAAGTACAAAAAATAGCTCTGATTCTTGCCATATACAACATGCTCTCAAAAAAATACAGATTGTGCAAAAGTGTATTTTTGAAATATTTAAAGGGAAATGCCTATGCGTCTGTAGAACCCTTTTGTACATATCTCTGTATAATGGTCAACCAAATACTTCAACAAGTGAATATTGGTTTTGAGTTTGTGCAGTTAGTTAATCTTTGTTTTTGTGTGTTCTCTCTGCAGGATGGTTACGCCCAGTATCACTTTGTGGGCTCTGCTTCAACGATAGAGAGAGACAGACAGAGGCCCTACTCCTCCTCACGAACTCCATCCGTCTCCCCTGTCAGGACGTCCCCAAATAACCGCTCTGGTGAGGAACATATGACACTTACAATACAAAGATTATGTGTGTGTTAATGTGTGTGTCTGATATCCTATTTGTACCTTGGCCGTCGTAACCAGTTTTAACGCCTTCAAACTAAGGATGGTTCTGTAAAGGGAGATTTCCCTCTCCAAGAAGTCTATCAAAAGTAAAAAAAGAACAGTCTAAATGTAGGCTTGTGTAATCTCATATGGCCAGCATTTAGCTCAGCAAGATCACTGAGGTCTTGATAAGTTCAGGTGTACAAGTTGGTTAAAAAGGGCAGAGACATATTGGACTGGCAGCATCAGGAGTAAATTAGACCAGAGCTCTCTCTACTCAAACAGAAAAGTAGTCAAAGGCAGTTTCCATGGCAGGTGTTTTCTCACAGCCAGTCAGCTGCCTGCTTTAGGGTTTCAAGGTTCAAGACTTGAAGCAGGAAAAAGGCTTTCTTTGGTGATTTTGTTATTATTAAATGTTTCTTTTTTATTTATTTTAATGTCAGCATTTGCGGTAGATGTGGCATTTAAGGTATAAAAACTCTGTGTGTAGAAGCTAGATACAACAGGCACTTAGCTTGAGTAAAAAAAATGAAAATGTATCAATTTATATTTTAAATTTAGTTTGTTTCATTTGTAAACAAATAGAAATGTAAAATCTACAACTTGGGGTTTAACATTTTGGTCAGTTAAGTGGAACTGTGCAGTGACTTCCTGCAGTCTTGTCCAGGAGGCAGATGTTTTTTCAACTTTGGACAGAGATGGGCTGGCTGTTCCATCTGCTTACAGTCTCTATGCTAAACTTAGCTAATCATCTGTTGATGCTAGCTTCATATTTGACATACTGTAATGAAAAGAGAGTTCTAGCTCTCGGTGAGAAAGCATATTAGTGTTTTTCCCAAAATGTTGAAGTGTTCCTTTAAGTGGTAGGGTGATTATCAAAGCATGACAGAATTGTATTTGTCACAACAGCCACATTCAAAATACATTTAAAAGTTTAAGGTTGTATTTCTTTCTAGATTTGAATCAGTTATACATTCTTATTCTCATTTTACCCCCTTGTTAGGGAATAAATTTAGTTCAACAAAAGGTGCGAGGATACAAGTAACCGTACATATGTGCACGTGTATGTGGGACATGAGAACCACCAGAAGGTACAGGTCTCACATGGATTCTAACGAGGTTTAATTTAGACATTAGCCAGTAGCATCAACATTTACCAGTCCATCAGTCTTTACATCAGGGCTAAGTGGCTGTTAGCGTCAATGCTCACCACCCACAGGCTTTCATGCTGTAAAGGATGCATTAGCATTAGCTGTTAGCATCAGTAGTTGAAGAGCCTTTAGCTGTGCCTTCTCCACACTGGGCTTAGCAAGCTGATGAGGCAGAAAAGTACTTTTCCTTCCTCTCGGCTTAGAGAGCTCTTCAAGGACCCAGCTAAAAGAGAGAGAGAGACTGGGGGAGAGGGGGAGAAAAAGTGTGTGTGTGTGTGTGCGAGACAGAGAAAGAGGGAGGGTTGAGATAAACAGAGAGGGAGATAAAGAGAAAAGGCAAGGAGGCAAGAAGAATTAGGGATTGAGGGATGGTTAATGCAGTGAGGAGGAAGTGAAGGATGAGGATTTGACTTTGGCCAGCGACATTGAAAATAAGCAGTTTTGAGATCATAGTGCGTAGAGAAATTTGTGGATGACTGTAGTATATTGGAGGAGGTTGGGGGGGAAATGGGTGGAAATTACTCCCATCTTCTCTCCTGCTCCTCCCCTCTCTGCACTCCTCGTCTCCCCCTTTTCCCTTTCCAGCCTTCCTCCCCTTCTCGTTCACCCGTTTCATTCTTCTCCTCCTCCTCTGCAGTAATCCGACTTTCTTCTCACCTCTCCCTCTGATCTCTCACTCTTTATAGGCTGCCTCAATGCACACACACACACACACACACACACACACACACACACACACACACACACACACACTCTCACACATACACACACACCCACATGCATCTGTATCTCCTCTCTGCATACGCTCCAGACTGAAATCCAGCCCCTTAGAGATGGATCAAAGCAGAAGGAGTAATGATGGCGTGCAGGCACACTGAGAGAGGAGGAGTGAAAGAGTTAGTGTGAGGGGAAAGTAAAAAAACTGTAAAAAGAGATAGAGAGGAGTAGGGGAGGATGCAGGCTTCGAGGATGACAGAGGGAGACAAAGGGAGAGACATACCTTTGCATCCATCATGGCCCCCACAGGGTCCTGCCGTGTCTTACTCTGATAGAACGAGTCTCTCAGCCTCTCCAGCAGTTACAAGCCAGGTCCCCACGGTAACCGTAACCAGTAGTGATGGCACAGTCTCTGAGGGTGCCTGTGACGGGTTAGAGCATCCACCTTAATGGAATTCGCTGTGGAGGTGACAAATTCAAAGAAATTTAACATCAAATGTGTCAAAACATTATAATGGCCTGCAGCTCCTGTCTCCCCCTGTTTATCTTACTCTACTAAATGTTTGCAATTGAATTCACCACAACCAGTTTGTCGACAATCACGTGTATGTGCCTTTCTTTATAGTCATTTCTGTGTGTGTGTGATAAAATATCTGGGTAAGACGCACAAAAGCCAGGGAACCCATAAGAGGTCAGAATGCAACCTTGCTGTCAATGTCAACTACTTAAGAGTTTGATTAAAAAAGTAAGTCCCTTAGAATTTGAATAAATAAAGGGAGATTCCAACAAACTTAAAAATCACTTTGAAAGCCTTTAATCAATGGCTATTCATATTCGTAAGTGTTTTGCCCATCTGCTACTATCAATATATATATATTTAGGTGGGTAGTTACAGTGATGTCAAGAAAAGCAGGCAAAAGGAGGTTATGCACAGGTAGTGAAGATTGTGGCAATTCAATATGTCAAGCTAACAGGGACTAAGTAAGCACATTAAGTATGCTAGGAGGGGATTACATTGAGACATGCTTCCTGTGTGTGTGTGGGTAGGGGGTGTGAAAGAGGGGGAATAAAAATTGTATGTACAGTATGTGTGCTGGGCAGCCCTCGCCTGTGCACGTATGGGTGCACACAGGCATGTGTCTGGTGATGCATTCATGTGTTTAAAATAGATCTGGGCTAAAGGCTTAAGAAAGTGACAGACATAGAAAAACTAAAAGTTTTAAAGATTTAAAGAAATAGATTTGAAAGTCCACTAGGATGGTCTTTGAGGAAAAATCAGCCATCAAGCTCAGCTGTGCTGTAAAGTCAATAGTACTGTTGTTAAATACACACAAACAAATATGATTGCATTGGCCAACTGCACACCTTACATCAGTCATAACTCGATAGCTACACAAAAAAATACAAATAATAATAATAATATTTAACAAACCAAACATAAACATCAACCATTCCGCCATCACCATGTTTTGAATGAAAAAAAAGATTGCTTGTGTATAATAAATAGAGTTAATGAACATCCTGTTTCTATTCAGAAGAGCACATTGGGGAGATGATGGGTGGTGTTGATGAGATGATGGGTGGTGTTGATGACGTGTTTTATTTTATAGAGCGACCGGGATGAGTCTGACAAAAAAATGATTGGAACTGCTGCTGTTAATTTTACTCTGGTTAAGAACTTGAATTTTTGGAATCTAATCACCATCACAGTTATTTTTAAACATGGCATAGAAATTACAGCATCACAATGGCCTGCCTCCATTCTAGAGTTGCCAGTCATAACATTGTTCAAGTCAACCTTTGTTAGGACAAGAAAAAAGGGCCTATTTGTGTGGTGGTACGATGTCCAAAAAGAGGAATACATTGTCTGAATTAAGAAAATGTGTACCAGATTGAAATAATTTGATATTCAAATAATGTGTACAAAAACCAATGTATGTGTGTGTGTGTGTGTGTGTGTTCGTGTGAATTCCCAGGAGTCCTTTAACATGCTGGAGGTGACCATTTATGCTGACAAGCTAAATGATGAATAATGACTGTTCAACTTGAAAGACTGAGACACAAACACACACAAATATAAGCATGCAGAGTGTGAAGGTACATGCTGTTCAGGGTTTATTGCTCATTATTGTGTGTGTGTGTGTGTGTGTGTGTGTGTGTGTGTGTGTGTGTGTGTGTGTGTGTGTGTGTGTGTGTGTGTGTGTGTGTGTGTGTGTGTGTGTGTGTGTGTGTAGCGAGCGCTCCAGCCTCCCCCAGAGAGATGATGAGTCTGAAGGAACGCAAGATGGACTATGATTCCACGGCAACCAACGCTGGTTTCCATAGCAACAAAGGAGAGCACACATCCCGGAAAGACGGCATGGCAGGTGCGTGTGTGTGATGGAGAGACACAGAAGAATTAAATTATTTTATTTTATCCCCCTCTTTATCTTTCTTTCTCTTCTATTTTCAATCCCTATTTCACCTCTTGCGTTCTCCCCTTATCTTATCTTTTTTTGACCTCACACTATTTTTCCTCTTTTACTCAAACACTTTGATTTTTCTCTATTTTTTTTGTCTTTCTTTCCACTATCTTTCTGCACTGCTTTCTTATTATCTCTCCACTCACTGTTTGTTTCATTTTCTTCCTCTCTCCCTTCCGTTGCTTTGTCTTCTATCTTTTGGTCTCTTTTCTATTCTTTCATGCTCTGTTCTTTTGTCTTTCTTGCACAATGTTCTTGCGAGGGGCACTAGGGACAGACTAATTGCCAGACTTTTAGACAAACTGCAGGAAGATTTGGGTTCTAATTAGCTGATTTTTGACAAAGCCAATTGTGCAGTTTCCCACGATTTTGTTGGTCTATGAATTATTATAGTGGAGCTAGTTATCTTTCACATAAGGTGTTGTCTTTATCTTTTCTTTCCATGTTCCTTTCTATCCAGTTCAAGTATCCTGTGGAACATCTACGTTGTTCCGAAACTCTTACCTGACCGCCAGTGATGACATCAAGCAAAACCAGGTGAGTAATAGGAGTCTTTAAATGTACTACACACGTTTATATGTACACCCCAGCACAGCAGGTTTCAGCAGTGTGTGCATGTCGTCAGGGCTCTCATAAATTGGCATATGCTGTCATGACAAGGTGGTTATTAGGAGAGATAGCAGCAGGATGGAAGAGGTGAACACACACACACATGCACACAGAAGGTGTCTCACTGTGATAAGAGACCCACTGGCAGAGTGTGCTACGGAGACACGCCCTCAGCTCAGCCGGCGTCAAACCAACTGCAACCTAAAACCACACCCGACTAGCAATTAAAATGATTAGCTCGGTTGACTACGCTAATTATTTGCCTCTGTTTAATGACTCTGCTGGTGAAGTGGGAGGGGTAACAGAAAGCAGCATAGCCTTTGACTAGAAAGATAGGAATTTGTTTTTATTTTTTCATATTCTTTGATATATGTATTTTATACGTAGTTAAATACATGGTTACTGTTCCCTTGTTGGGAAAGAAACTCACTTGGCAGTTAAACTCTACCAAATAACCAACATTGGTTTCTGGGAAAAGGGTTTCTACAAGTATGACTTCATTTTTATACGCATATCTACACACAGACGCACACACACACACACACAAACACAACTAGCCTTTACGAGTTACAGTGTTCAAGATGAATTGCCTCCTTCAGTACCTGCATGTGATGGAGAAATCACAGCATGAGTCCCTTCCCAATTGATTCTTATCTGAGCCTTTTTACCCGTACTACCCGCCTCATCAAAACCTTCTCCCCCGTGAGCTCTCTACCTACCACTCTCCTCTCCATCCCTCCACCTTTATCTCCATTCCTGATGACTCTTCGTTCTTGCTTGCTGCAACTTACCACCACCTACCACTTTTATCTAACTTCCACTGCTCCCCACACAGGTTCCGGCCCAGCCCTGCGTCATGCCCCCCCAGCCCCAGCAGGACAGCCCGTCAGCAGGCGTGCTTAAAGACTACGACCCCTACCCTCCCCCTCCTTCCTTCCCCCAGCCTCAGCCGCCGCAGCCTCCACCTCACAGCCAGAGCCGGAGCTTCAGTGAGGTCTACTACGAGGACCAGGGACCTCCACCTCCTCCATCCCAGCCGCAGCCTCAGGTCCAGGCGCAGGCCCAGCCTCAGGCCCAACCCCAACAGCCTCCGAGCTCCACCGGACCGCCCCGAGACCCGCGGGAGGACCTGCGCATGCACCTGGGCCTCAAATCCACCGGCAACTACGTAGACTTCTACTCGGCCTCTCGGCCGTACAGTGAACTGAACTACGAGACCAGCCACTACCCGGCTTCACCTGACTCCTGGGTCTAGTCAGACTATGACGATGGGGGGGCCAGAGAGAGTCTTTGTGTGCGTGTGTGAAAGGGATTATTTTTGCAAGCGATCAACAGCAGATTAACACAAGATGACAGTAAGTGGCATGATGAAACGGGATCTTGTAGCCAGTGGCAGGAAATTTGTGTTCTCTAAAACAAAGGGGGAAGACAGAGCTAGCTGGGGTTAAGAAATGAAGTCAGGTCGAGTGACAAAGAGAAACTGTGCATGTGCATGCAGACATTTTCCGGACATTTTTTTTTTTTTTTTTTTTTCCAAACAGCTTTATTTCTTCAGCTCCATTGCACCCTCGACTGGATAAGGGGGGAGTAGATATGAAGAGGTGTGTTTAAAAGGATGAGAGAGAAGTGGGCAGGAGAATATAGAAAGAGAGAAAATGACAAAGTGGAGAGAGACCTAGAGAAGAGGAGAGAGATGGGATCAAGAAATAATGGGGAGCAGATGAGGGTGAGCTCTTACTCTGTAGGAGCAGGAAGTGGCCTGACCTTATGTCGAAGACAGAGAGGACGAGAGGAGAGACAAAGATGGCATGTGGGTTCTTGAGGAGGTCAGGAGGAATAAAAGCACAGAAAAAGATGAAATCACATCAGGCACAAGACAAGAAGTGGATGTGTGACAAACGTAGCACTGCTTTACCCCCCCCTTCCTTTTTTTGTTGCAATGGCCTTGCCGCCTACGGAGGCTTCTGAATTTGTTTTTAAGGAATGTCATATTTAATAGACTTCTTTTTTGTCGTCATTCTTTCACAGCTTTTTTTATTTGTACTTTTCTAAATTTTCACTTTCACAAAAGCATTTTTATTTTGTGTAAAGTTCAAAGGTGATATAGTGTGTATATTACACATGTTTTTGATGAAGGCCACTTGTGAAAATGTGTGTTTTTTATTTTTTTCTTCATGACTGACTACTGACTGAAACAACAAAAGCAACAAAAATAAGTGACACAAGTAACACAAGAAGCAGAAAAGAAAGACATCGTCATGATTGATGACAGTGGACTCCTTTGTTTTGCCCTTTTCCAAGCCGGAGAAGAAAACCCTGCAGTGTTTGTGTTTTTCTCCCTCTATCAAATACATTTCATTGTGGACGTGCTCAAACGGCAGGAGCAGTGGTTCAAGGCTGCCACAGCATCAGATTGGCAGAGCAGCATCGAGTCCTTGTCAACAAAGTGCTTTTTCACTGCCGAAAGAATACATGTGTATGTTTAAAGCACACTCTCTGTCTTTGGGAAAGGGTTGTCTTTTCCTTTTTGGAGAGATGATATGTTTGACCATGTCAACTTTCCGTGGTTTCTCGTCATCACTCTTGCATACAAACTGGTCCGTCTGACAAGAGCCACCATGACTGTTGTACATTTCAGTGTACAGTAGAGATAGAGGAAGAGAGAGACAATACATTGTGCCAAACTTTGACACCTCATGGACCAGTCCTAAAGGGACTTTAAAGGGACATTCTGTCGAAGTTAACAGACGATGGATGGGTGACTCCCTCTGCTGTTTGTAACTTTTATTTTCTTGTGTTTTGATCAGGTAAAGCCGTACTTATTGCTGGGGATCATGGGTAACATCTCCCTCCCATAGATGTACAGACCTGCCTCTCTGTGTTGGCTGAGCATGTGTGGGGTGTGCGTGTGTTGGGACACATGTGTGTGTGCGTTTGTGTACGTGTGCATGTATGTGACAGAATGTGTGGCCCGTGTGCGTACACGTAAACTTGAGCGAGCGTATCTATGCATGCATGTGTGTAGTAGTGTGTGCGTGTGCCTCTGTTGCGTGTATGTGCGTGTGCGTTCCTGTATAAATCAATGTCCAAACAAGGCATTCCTACCGACAGTTTGTCCAGTTTTACAACATGAAAAACCAAGATAAAAATCACTAGAATGAATTGTTGATATAGAATGACAAATCTATGAATATATGAATATAAATATAAATATATATATAATTTTTATGTGCAGATGTCAGTGTCACTAAATGCAACAAATGTTCGCAGAGAAAAAATGATTATGTGGTGTACAACAGGACTCTTGTTCACTTGACCTAAACATGGAAGCTGCTGATCGCCCCCTCCCTCCCAACCCCCAATCGAGACAAAAGAGAAATCACACCTGAAGATGCTCAGGCTCTGGTGCGAGTTGTGTGTTTATTGTGTGTCCATGCTTCTTAGATGAACCTGCTGAGAGAGGACCGTACCGTACTTGAACACGAGGAAAAATAAAAAGACTCTTTGCAATCAAACACCATGGTCTCCACTACTGTTTTAGACAGGGCTGTCCATCTTTATTACCAGCTGTGAGATGTTGTCTTCACATGTACATTGTACATAGTGTGTTTTTCTCACAAGGAAATATCAATCATTTGGTGTGTGGTGTGGGTTAATCTGACACACTTTGATGTGTTTTAGATGAATTCACATTTGCGCTCGCTCTTTCAGTCTTTCTTTTGTTCAAAAAGGGCTTCAGGTGGCTTTGAAGCATTAATAGCATGATGCCAGAACATTTCCCTTCCCACAGCCCTCTTGAGGTTTCTCAGCCAGACTTTTAAAAACCTTTTAAAATATGATCCAGTCTAATAAAACACCTCCACAATTTTAAAGGGGCACAGGTTTGACACATGTTCAATTTGATTTCATGCACTTCAGGCATAAGCTGTAGAACATTCAATAATATAATATAATACAATATGATATAACAAAATATAATATAATTTACTTTCACATTTATGTTTTAGAGTCATATTAAAGGTATACGCACACACAGTAGTATTGTGTATTGTGCACTGTACATCAGAGACGTAACACAATTCCAGAACAATGTAAAAAAAAAAAATCTGTTTTAACACAAATTAATTTAACACTGTTGTTTCCCCTGGCTCACCAGCAACATTGACTGACAGGCGTATGGGAACATGTTGTAAGATAATGCTTTGGATATCATTCCTATTTACCTTTCTGCTGATAATGACCCCTCTCTGAAGCCGTACAGTTAATGTACTTACCTCACACAGTGCAGCAGTGATAAACATGACTCAAGAGAGGTGAGGTTAGAGTGATGTTATTAGTATAATTCAGAGATGTAAAGCCAATTCAGGGGCTCCTACAACCACCAGCCTCTATTGTCACGATAATGACAGTGGACGGACATCAAAGATGCACTAATGGCAATTCCCATTTTGTAACATTCCCATCGTTTTGTTCCCTTTTTCATGTAGCCCCCTCCGACTTTCATCCCATTCATCCAAATATTCATCCTGAGATTGAACTGAAGTTGAAGCATGTTAAATGAATGAGGCTGAGCTGGAGGTAGCAGCATTTGTTACAAACCATTGGAATTCATGTCTCCCCCTCCCCTCTTCTTCTTTGATGCGGTCTATGTTAGGCCTGTGAAATGCAGTGCTGAGTAATAACGCCATTGGGTTGATTATTAGCCTTCACAATAGAGGCAAGCCTCCTCCGTCTGAGCACAGTCCCATAATGGAAGGCTGGTCTAACTTAATGTGGCATGACAATATAGATCCTCAATTTTCCTCAGCAGAACCTCTCCAGAAACTGCCCTGTTCCACCCTGCAGATGCCTCCGGCCTTCACTGTTTCACTCCCTCTCCCCCAGCTCTCTCGCCCTCTAATTCTCATAGCATCACTGCCCATTCAGCCATCTCACACTGCAGGCGAGACTCAAAGATGTGTGTATGTGTGTGCACACATGTATGTGCACGCAGGTGTATGTCAGCAGAAAGCCGGGGGAGGCTGTGAAGGGGGGGTCATGGTGAGATGTAGGGGGAAAAGGAGACAGGGGTGTAGTCGGTAGCAGGTGGGGGGGGTCTGTGATTTATACTCTGAGGATTTGAGCGTGAAATCAATTTGTGTTTAAGAAGAAGTGAGGCACCATGGAGCCACTGCGTGCCACAGATAGACCTTGAGAAATGAATGCTCTCATCTGAAAGGGAAGGGCGGAACCTGAAGGAGAACGAAGGTGGAAGGAGGAAGAGTATGTACGAGGGAAAGAGAAGATGGAACAGTAGAAGAAAGAAGGTTGGAGAAGACATGGGGTGGCAAGTGGAGACTTTTCATATGATGAAGAACTTTTAGGTATAATATAGTATCTGAGTATCACCAGCAAAAGGAGTCAAGGACTTGGAAACTAAAAATTCTAAAACTTTGGATTAGTCTATTGATACAATAAGAAAGAATAATGGTAGCTGAAATTAAGGCCCTGTTCAGGGACAGTGTACAGTTCAAGTCGTGGGGTTCTCTAGCTGCTAAATGCTCCATATGCACCAACTAATGCTTACAGTCTCTGTCTGTCCTTGTCAGTGCTGGACAGGTTGCAAACAGTGGATTTTTAGCAAACAACTACCAGCTGCATCCGAAAAAAATTGTGGGTTCATAAATTTTACTTCCAAACAAAGTGGAAAAGCTCTCATAAATGATTTTCCTTCAAACAACCTATTTCATGCTGCATTATTTGTTAAATATGAAAGGCGCGTGTGGTTGGACTGCTAAAATTGAAATGTTTGGTTTGTGTTTTACTGGTTTATAGTGTTTGCTGAGCTTTGCCTCTTTATAGGAATGAGTGACGAGCTGCACTGGGATATAAGGAGAGGGATGTGGTGTGATTATGGAGGCAAAATTACGACGGGAGATGATTTGAGAGATAACCTACAAGAGTGGAGAAGCAGGATTTTGCAGACAAACAGGACTCAAGAGCAGTAGCAGCCTACATTTGCCTCTCATTTCTCATTTGCCATGCAGTCATAAATTCTGCTGCATTTACCGGCTAAGCAACAAAAGAAAAGAAAAAATGTCAGTGAGCCTCCCCACAGGGAGACGTTCACTGCTGCCTGACATGGGTGTTATCATAGTTCATTTACACCTTACGGGTAGTGGCAGGATGTTTCAATTTGAGTGCAATAATACTTTCACGCGGCAGAATCCATCAATAACACCAAAAACATACAGAGATGAGTGAGTATTTTGCTCTCAGATGTCTCTGTACTGCCATTAAAGTGATGGCTACCTCGGGTGCACCCTGTCTTGAGGCAGCTGGAAGACTGCCCTCACAGTAAGTATCTGACTTTTCTAAGTGCTCAGGAGCAAAATCAGCTCTAGATTTACTGTTTCCTTACTGAACTTGACCTCAGCCTCCTTGTGGAGGAGAACTAGAGCAAGGGGAGTAAACCTTTGGTGATCAATAAAGCCTTGCATTATTGCTAATCAATCTGCTTGTTGCACCGCTTCTTCTCTCTCTTTCCTGTCCTCCCTTTCCACCCTGTTTCAGTTTGACAGTGATTGACATGGACACATGCAACTAAGTATGCTCACTTGGATGGTTCTCTGTCACATGCACACACATGCACACACTAACATACGCTCACACACCATAAGGCCTCCTGTCAGGTATTGAATAGTCAATGCTGCAGAGCAGGGAAGAAGCCTTGGTTATTCATGTGTGATAGTGCTGCTGCAGAGGACCCAGCTGGCTCCCACAGAGCTTCAGCAGTGTGTGTGTGTGTGTGTGTGTGTGTGTGTGTGTGTGTGTGTGTGACAGAGAGAGAGAAACGGATAGTATGTTTATGTCAGAGGCATGATCGCATGTGTGTGTGAGAAGAAATGTGTGTGTATGTGTGTGCACACACCTGTCAGTTTGAGAAAATTCACTCACCTGTGACGTCCTCATTCTGTCTCCCTGTAAGCCGTCATTGAGAGTGCTCCTCTCAAAGGCCCAGGCAACTCACACACACACACACACACACACACACACACACACACACACACACACACACACACACACACACACACACACACACATGCACACACACATGCACATTCATATCAGCCATGGGCAGGTGTTGAGATCACTGACTTCTGAAGAGGATCCACCTATGGCGGTTTGAATGTGTGCCATGTATTTCCACCCTGAGTAATGAATGCTCTCCCTCTCTCTCAGTTTTGTATGTGTTTGTACATCAGAGAGAGCAAAAAGCAAGGAACAGAAAAAAGGGTTGAGGGAAAGTGACACACAAAAAAAAAAAAAAGTCTGAGAGGGAGGAAAAAAAACTTGATGTGGAGCGCTGTATCTTTTGGTTTGGAGTTGTGCAGCTTTCTATCAGTGACTCTTCAGTTTTTCTGGGACATCACAGGCCGAGCTTTGTTGGACTGACAGCGATGATGAATCCTGCAGGACACAAACTCCCACTTACACAACTGGAGAGGCTTCTCTGATGTAGTAAAGCTGCATTCTTCCATCTAGTGGCCACACATGCACACACACTCAGATGCACGCATTCATGGATATGTGCATTTTTTAATCAGAACCACAAAAGCACATACACACCTTGTGACAGGGTTGCACTTCAAGGGCTGGTTGATATTCTATAAATCGATTTCATAATGTTAAATATAATAACAAATATTGTATTAATACAAGGGTTATCCCATCTTGGGATTGGAGCCCCGACATTTTTAATAAAAAGCCAGAGTTGCAAACTTGAGGTTTACAGTTTGAAAGATATGAGCATTTACCAGGCATGGGGATTTTAACAAAAGATGCTGTCAAGCTGCATTATGGGAAATGTTGGATCATGACTTATATATAGACTAAAAGTATGAGTACATTGGCCTCTGGTGCTTTATTTAAAAAATATATGTAAATGTAAAAAGTATTTATTTGCTGCTCAGGCACTCAAAGTTGGCCTCTTGCAAAATGTATTGCAAACAGATAAATAAAACTACAACATTCTCTCATTTTTAAATCCTTTCTCATTTTTCTCATTTTTTCTTTTGGTGCATATGGGAATTTTTAGTGGGACTTTTTATTAAAAAAAAGGATGAAAGACTGAAGCCAAGGTTGCCACAGCAGTGGCCACTGAGACATAATGCCAATAAAATAATGATAATATTGGAACTCTGTTGGTGTGATTGTGACAGTTGTCCCTCTGTGCCAGAAATACTCCCCCTAGGCTGCTTTTCTCAGTAAGAATGGCATCTCAACTTGTCTTGTTAAATAAGAGTTAACAAAGCCAAAACATTTTAATTAGACATCACATTTCATCCTTTTATCGGCAGACTGCCTCCTGACCTGCGGGTGAACTCCTGGCCTTTTTGATTGGTTGTCAACACTCTCCTCTGGGACACTAATGCCCTGGCAACTGATTCTTGCACTTTGAGGACAAATGTGATGCTGGGACCACCTCTCTTCTGCCAAATCAGATTGCTCATCAGCAGTGTGTGTCTCTTGGATATGTTCTGAATGCATCTGTATTTGTAATATTTTCTTGTTGTGTATGTCAATAAATAATTCAAATATGTTTGTGCAGCCGAGTGAGTTTGTGTGTATTTGTCTGTGTGTGTGTGTGTGTGTGTGTGTGTGTGTGTGTGTGTGTGTGTGTGTGTGTGTGTGTGTGTGTGTGTGTGTGTGTGTGTGTGTGTGTGTGTGTCTGTGAATTGGGAGTGCAGCAGACATCACTTCTGCTGATGGTCCAAGTGAAGAACGCAGCTGCCACTTCACACTGCAATTATGCCATTTCAGAGTTGAGAATTGGTCTGTACGCATCACTGTGACCACACACTCACACACAATTACATGAGCTCACATGTACTGTAGATGTATGCACATTCATGAGATTCATTATTCCTAAGACCTATCACATAATGCACATTGCAGTATTAACAACAATAAATGAAAGCTGCTCCAACAACACAAACACACATAAAGATTTGGCCGTATTTTACTTTGCATACATTATATGCTTTCAATCTTCCAGTGTATTAATAAGCAGAGATAGATGCATAGATAGAAACTGTTATCCTTAGTTTTATTTTAATTCCTTTTTTTTTTTACATTTCTCGTTTGCCCATTACACTTTTGCTGCAATTCTCAGCTCTGCCCAGGGACACTGTTATGTTAGCCAGTTAATTAACCACTTTTGACTTAGTCACCCTTAAGGGTGGTCAGAGAGGTCACCAATGTGACACACATGCCCAGTGCAGTTTCCTTTTTCTCTCTGTTGGATTGTCTCTTTTGCCTTTCATGCTCATCCTGCTGATGCTTCTTTGCTGCTGCTGTTTTGGCACAACAGTGGGCTTAAAGGTGAGAGAGGGAAACTGGCTGCTTCATTAGAAGAGCTCTCGGCTTTGCTTCAATCTTTGAGGCTGTGTAGGTGGATAGCGACTAGTCATTTAAAATTGTATCTTTTAACTTTTGTAATCTGCTTTTTAAATAATCTATCAATTGAAGCACAACAGTATTTATCCCACAATTAACATCATTTGCATAATATCTGAGTCTGACATTACTTCATGAGCTCAACTAAATATTGTTCTGTCACATAGCACTTAACTCCCTGATACAGGCTCTGTTGACAGCATCTTTGTGGACATGTCACACACACACACACACACACACACACACACACACACACACACACACACACACACATATATATATATATATATACACACACATTTATATATATATATATATCATCTATTTAAATCTGCTTTCAACCTCGGATGCTAAAAATGCCTTTGGGCACCTTTTAAAGCGCTATTCAAATAAAATGTATTATTATTAATATTATTATTATTATTATTATTATTATTATTATTATTATATATCAATTTCACATGAAAGTAATAGTAATTACAATATAAATTACGTTGATGATGATGATAGTGATGATGAAGATAATGATGCTAAAAATAACGATAATAATGACATTTCAAATCTGTGGATTTTTTCTTTTTTTACTTTTTGTAATATAGGCTATATTATGTACTCTGCTATATTCAGCTAGTATCTGATATATTCAATTATTATGTGATATTTGAATTTTTCAATTATAGATTATTTCTACAATTCCAAAAATCCCATCGCGATCCACGTCCTCAGACTGCGGTTTGCACATCACACGCTGGATACGACTGACGTCATCACGCACCGCTTCTGACGACCCTGCCACGTCATCACGCATCGTTTCTAAACAACACTCAGGCAAAAAGAAAAAAAAAGCCACGTTGACGTTACAGAGTGAAGTGTAGTCCACGATTTGAGGCAGAATAAAGCAGGACTTTTGTTTGTCCGACGCTCCGGTCTCTCCTCGCTGCAGACCCCAGATCAGTACAGACATGTCATCGCCGCCGAAGGAGAAAGTGGAAACGAAAGGAGGACATCTCCCTGCAGGTACAGCTCCTCCTGCTCCTCCTGCTGCTCCTGCTGCTGTGTTTGTGTTGAAAGCTTCATTTTAACCCTACAGGCCTCTTTTTTCCTCCAGTAATCTCAACCCAAAAATCACATAACGATGATTACTACTCATGCAATCACTGCCCTGGCAGATGCATGCGAATGACAACGTGTCATAGCATGCAATGGCAATCGGCCGTATTTCTCAATTTCGCACATTTCGTTACTTCCTGGTTGGCGTGAGATCCTACAACACCCGTCAACCGTGTTGTTATTGTAGCGATTGGTAATCACAGGAGTCTGACGTGAAGGTTTTTACGTTACAATGTTGCGGTTATTGCTGTAGACTGGCGATGACGTGTAGGTCACAGGCTCCAGTCCATGGACGTAGGCTGCAAGGGGGAATCAGTTAATGTGTACGTGGACATGAGCAGTGAGGCAGGACAGGGGCCTCACTGCTCCAGGACTGATGGCACAGTGAGATAACAAATGGCCCCTCGTACCCAACCTGTGATAAGTGGGAGGGTCACAGCACACATTGCTCAGTCTGCAGCAAAACATGCAGGTGAATCTATGTAGATGGAAGAACACTGGAGACCATTGGCAATCGCAAGCATATAACCGGGACTTGCTCAAGGACTCTTTGGCAGGATGTCTTGCTTGCCACCACACAGATGTTCTAACCTTGGTCTTTCAGTTTAGGGACAGACTTCTAGCGAACAATGTTAGGTTAACATTGCAGGATGTCTTGCTATGAAGTCTGTCCCTAAACTGAAAACTGTCTGTAAACAATATAAAGGTCATACATTCAAGATCATTCTAAAGTTTGTGTCCCGTTACATGGCTGCTAAAGTCCAAAGTGTTAACTGTCAAAACATGTTATGGCTTTAAGTGTTTTTGTTTTAAATCAATATCTGGGATCTTTGTATTTTCTCCCTGTTTTAATCAGCTGTTCATGCATTGATCATTTGCGATCTTTAAAACCAATTGTTTGATCATTTGATCTGGTAAACGGTGCGCATGCGTGTCTCTCCTTGTGTTGCAGTTAAGGCAGGAGGTATGAGGATAGTGCAGAAGCACCCGCAGGCAGCTGCTCCAGATCCACCGCAGAAAGAGGAAGAGGATGATGATGAGGAGGAGTACGTCAGCAGCAGGTACCACACCCACACAGTCACGAAGATTTTCCTACAAAGGCCTACGATGCAGGGGATCAAGGGGTTAGGAGGCCCCCTGTGACTCTTAAGTGGCCATTACACTTCTGGTCAATCAAATGGTCAATCAAATGACTACAAAGAGTCACACAAAGATAACGAGGAGGCACTGGAAAAGACCACAGGGATGCAAAATGGCCTCAAAGAGATTCACAATTGCAGAGAGAGATTCAAAATGGCCGCAAAGTGAGACAGAATGACCACAAAGAGAGACAAAATGACCACAAAGAGAGACAAAATGACCACAAAGAGAGACAAAATGACCACAAAGAGATGCAAAAAGGCCACAGAGAGAATCAAAATGGCCACAAAGAGAGACAGAATGACCACAAAAAGGCCGCAGAGAGATGCAAAATGGCTGCAAAGAGAGCCTAAACAACCACAAAGACAGAAAAGGGACGCAAAGAGACACTAAATAACCGCAAAGCAAGACAAACAAAAGGAACCTAGAGGCACAAAAAAACTTAATTCAAAATGGCCGAGTGTCTTGCCGTTATGAGAGGTTGTCGTAGTCCTTCCATGCATATGCAATCCAGACACACGCCGCACCACATACATTTAGTGTGAATGTAACACTGGTTCAGTCCTCTGCATTAAGATTGAGAGACCGTGATTTGTACGTTGTAAATCACAGTCACACACTCACACATAAACACGCACCCTGCAAATTGTCAACTAAGCAATTTAGCCACTTCCCCTTTTTCTATAAGGCTGTGCTGGGAGTAGTTTTGCAGCAGACTTGTTGGCTACTGTTGCCAGCTAATTCGGTAAACAACATAATTACTGTATAATTACAGCATTAACTTGAACAGCCCATTCAGCAGTCGCTATTGTTTGCTCTAAGCAGCCTCGGTTTGCATGTTTTACATCACCACGGCTCTATTTCCAAGCGACAATAATTATGTTTCCATATTAGCATGGTGTGTTTTTGCGGCTTGAATGCATTGTTTCTACTGAGGTCACTCCGTTCTGCGAGGTGGTGCAAGTTGTTGCTTATTTCCAGTGTAATTGTGTGCGTCTGCTTCTACAGCCGCGTACGTCTACTCAATACTGGTGAGTATTGGTACAGGTGGCATATTCACACCACATATCAGTTGGTGTGCGTGCGCGGTTGCGTGTGCTAGTGTAAATCAAAGGTGATTAATGAGAACTGACGAGCAGTGCATAGCCGAAAGTAGGGTTCAAGAACATTGGCAACTGTCAAGAAATGTTATTTGCCCGTACTTTGGACACACACACGCACACACAAATATACATTGCATCCAGCGCGCTTGTTCTTTGAATATTTTTCCTGTATTTCAGAGCAAGAATAGTATCAAGCCTGTCGGTGGCATTAAGTCATTTCCTTTTGCCCTCCCTTTCCTTTCTGCCAAGATGAGTGGCAATAGTAGGCACAGCAAAAAAGTGAAGTCAAATACACGTACAAAAACAACATGCAAGCTAGGCTTATACTTCTCAAGGGTAAAGAGAAACACTCGAGTTGTTGCAGACACTGGTCAGAGTGTATCCACCACTCCAGCCTGTTGAATGTTACATTATTTTATACTAGAATCAGAATCCGAAACAATTTATTGCCAAGTATGTAACACATACAAGGAATTTCGGCTTGGTGATTGGTGCGTGACAATAAAATAATCGCGGCTATTATTTGACAGTCCAATATCTAAAGATATTTAGTTGACAATGATATGAAACAGAAACACAGAAAAACCTCACGTTTCAACAGCTGGAACCAGGGAACGTTTGGGATTTTTGATAAATAAAATAAAAATCAATTATCAAAATAGGATCTACAAATTTTCAGTTGATCAACCTACTTGCTTCAGCTCTAAATTAAATAAATACTTTAGTATTTGTTCAATAATAAAAGTTAATTATCCTGCGTGCAGTGACTATGTTGTAATGAGCAGACTTCATAAATCTGCATTCAGATTTCAAAGAAATGAGTTCCTACTGTTTTGACAATTGTATGATTACCATTAATCCTTGCACTGCAGTCTTACTTAAATTAATGAATGTGTTACTTTTAAGTTGCACTGGTAGAGAAAGACTAAATGTATGCTTTTTAAATCCAACATAGGATTTTGTGGGTTTATATACCTCTGACCCTTTTCCCTCGTGTGTAATCTAGCCAGCTGTCTCACCAGAGCCATACGGGGTTTAATAGTTGCCTTAGTATTTATTCTTCCAAATGTTTCCTTTTAGAGCTTGCAGTCAAAGAAGAGGAATCATTCCTTGGGCTGTGAAAATAAATTAAACAAATAGTGCATTTAATCACTGAGGAAAACAGTCCTTTAGCTTGATAAACTCCTCTTGGCCTGGCTGTGTAAATGCAGGTTTACCGTCCGCGTGTGAAATGTTTATCTTTAACAAGAAATGACCTGTCAGCCCACTCTAAAAGAGAGGCTGAGTTACTGCACGCCATCAGTAAATGCAGTCAGTGAAACTCTCTCACTCACACACACTCTGTCAGTCCCTGTCCGTTGTCACGCTGATGGACGTCAAGCAGGTGGCTACTGGGTAAATTTCGCATTAGCCGCAGCCAGTGAAGCGTTGTAGTCAGGGGAACACCTGCCGTACCCAATCTAGCCGAGATGGACAGATGGGGCAAAGGGGGAGAGATATGTGGCCCGGGATTATGGCGAGGATGAGAGGGGAGAATGATTATGGTATGGAAAGCGAGGGATGCCATCCATGGCGATATGAAGATACAAAAGAGGAAAGGTTTTACTCGGTAGAAGAGAGAGAAGAGCCGACAAGTTGGTAGGGGTGAGATGGAGGCAAAAAAGGGAGGCATAAGCTGGTGACTCAGGGGAGGGTTGATCGTCTGTGTAAAAATGTGATGTTACAGTGAGAGTTAAAGAAGCAGGAGAGAGGGAGACATGGAATGTAAATACATGTTCTTTACATCATTAAACATATTGGTGCGTTCTTTTTAAAAGTGAACACATGGTTCATGAACTGCTCCCACATCCACTGTTGGCTTCATTTGTAAAAACCTACATGGAAGGTGATTATAGGCCTCATGTCGGTAGCGCTGTCACCTCTCCTACATGTTTTGGTTAGAGGTGGATTTGTTTCAGAGTCTCGGTAAAATGAGCGGGCGGTGCCGTGTGCACGCTTGACTAAATCGCTGCACACGTGTATATACTGAATGTAGGAGCTGTTGCGAAATGGGCAGTAAGCTGACAACTCGTGGTGAAAAGTTGAGCGGAAAGAAAGAGAGAGCGAGGGTAGGAAGAAAGAGGAGGAGGAGGAGGAGGAGGTGTAGGAGGAGCGGAGAGAGGCAACAGGCATCAGTTTCTATGGCGACCACCACCTCGCCGACGGCAACAAACTTCCTGCTCTGCTGAAGCAAGGAGAGATGGGTGGGGTAGTGGTGGCTGTGGTGGTGAGGTGTGGCTTTAGAGCTAAAGACGGGGAAGAAAAACACCATGCCATTAATGGACATTTCCCTCTTTGAATTATTAGCATTCTGTATCTACCTCTCTCTTTTTCTCCTTCGTCCTTCCTCTCCTTCCCTCTGACTCTTACTCGCCTGGCACAAAGCGACTCCTCCCCAGTATTCCTTACAGCTCTCTACTGCCCCCTGCAGGCTCCTTCTGTCTCTCCATACCCTCACTTATGGTTTCTTCCTCTGTGTGCCCTTCTCTGGGTTTCTCTTTCCATTTTATCAAACGGAAAGAATGGATGAAAAATAGGTGTCATTAGCATATCATTTGTGTGCTATCCTCTAACTAGCACGCAGGTTAAAAAGCTAATACTCTCATCTTGCTCGTTGTCTGATCTTAAAAAAAAAAAAAAAAAAAAAATTCCGAAGGAGTTAGATGATTGTTAGCTGTCTGTTCCTCCGACAGGCTTACGTTCCTCACTCCTGTCACTCTGTCTGGTCATGTCTCATATGTCTGCCCTCTGTCTCTCTAGCCTTCATGCCCTATCCTAGTAACAGCGTGCAAAGTTTGTTGCCAACATGCTTGAAATGCAGTGCAGACTTTTTTTTTTTTCCTCCATCCTTGGTTTTCTTTCATACTTCCCCTCCCTTTGAAGTCTGTTTTCAATATTTCAGGATTTATCTTCGGATTGTGCAATGGAGATCGACATTCAATAGTACACAGACGTGTGACAACCTAGCGTGAGGTGAATATCAGCCCACGGTCTCTCAGTTTGTGAATACGTATCCAACTTTATGTGAATATTCCCCTCAACCCCACTGTGTCCCACCTCACTGTAGCTTCAACTGCGGCATGGTGTGAAACACGAATATAAATTAATATTTCAGAGCATAAAACGGTGTGAAAAGATATCATTCAAAGAAAGTTTCTAAGTTTGTGTTTCAGAAAAACAGCTTTGCGGGCCTTTTTAGCAGCTGAATGCTAATGAGCTAGATTAGAGCTAGAAGGGCCTGTTGGAAATATATTATAAAAAATGATATCCTGTAATGCTAGCATGCCATTTTTCGGTTAACTGTAATATGTGTAATGAAAGCAGAAACGTCTGCTATACCATCAGCCAGATGTGTTTAAGATGAGAGTTTAGCCGACAGCTTCTTGCACATAAATGTACGTAATGAATCTCCTGTTAGCGTTTCTCACACTTGAGTTTTTCTTTCTTCATCTGGCTCTTACCATATGCATATTTATTCCCCACATGTGCCTCAGATAACCTGAAAATCTCTAAAACTCCACTGTAAAGCCAAATGTTAGCGGCAAGCTAGCAAAAGCATAAATTTGAATGAGTAACACTTAGGGCGCTAATATGCCATATAGTTAATTGACTTGCTAATGGAGAACCTCTCAACCTGACGTTATTATGACTAGTGAGGAAATGATCAGTGAATTTCTACATATCCAAGCATTAATTTAATAGCAAGGTGTATAAACACTCATTAAGATAAGTAGCAGAAGGCTATTCCGTGCCAAGATGTTGATTGCAGAGAAGGAGGTTAGCCAGATGTGTTGAAAATCCATAACTGTTAATTGATTGTGATTTAAAAAGTTGTGCATGGATCATAAAATAAATAAGAAAGTAGCAGATGTTTCAAATGATGTTTCCTGAGTGCTTGGATTCTCTCTGCTGAGGCTGCAGTTTGTAGTCTCAGTAGGGAACTTTTCGTCTTTTCAACATATTTATACTGTTAATGAGGGAAGCCGTAAGTTGGACATGCTCCCTGCTATAGCTAATGTCTTTGAGTGGAGTTTTGAAGGTGGCTACCTCAACTGTACTCTTTTGCCGGGGGGGGGCGACGACGCCGTAAAATTAGACGGCGCTCGTTTGTCACGTCAAGGTCGATACTTTCCTCGGGTTCCGCATTCCTCCTCCTCATCTTTTTCTCTGCCTCCATCCATTCCCTCTCTCTATGTCTGAGTGAGCGCTTGCCTCCCTCCCTCCTCCTTCCCTTTTCTCCTCTCCTCTAACAGTCTGTTATTATACAGGTATTTCGTTCCCCTGTCCTCCCCGCCCTGTCGCCTCTTCCACTCCCCCCCTCCTTCCGTGTGCCCCGACCTGCCTTTACCCCCTCGTCCCCCTTCTGTCCTCCACTTCTTTTTTTTTTTTTTTTTTTTTTTTATCTCCTCCTTTCCAAATCCTTTCCCTTATCATCATCCCCCTCTTAAACTCTCTTTTCCTGTCATAGCCTTAGCTTTCTCCCCCCTTGCCTCCCTTCCTCTCTCCTGTCATGCTTTCCATCCAGAAGCTCTGAGCCCCAGTGTTTGGCCAGGATGAATGGGAGCTATTTAGGCTGCTGGCAGGTCCATCCGTGTGTGTGTGTGTGTGTGTGTGTGTGTGTGTGTGTGTGTGTGTGTGTGTGTGTGTGTGTGTGTGTGTGTGTGTGTGTGTGTGTGTGTGTGTGTGTCTGTGTGTGTGTGTGTGTGTGTGTGTGTGTGTGTGTGTGTGTGTGTGTGTGTGTGTGTGTGTGTGTGTGATGCCAGAGAGAGTAAGACTGTGGATATTATGTGTTTTGACAACTTGGGTTTTTTTTTTCTAATTTTTGCACAGTGTCACTTTTAGAGGTTTTGAAGTGGCAGGATTGGTAAATTTTTTGTAAATGTGGCCATACAGCAAGATGCAACCCTGGCAGGCTCACAATACGATTAAAATACAAACACAATCACCACTGAATAAAGCACTGTAAATTGTATATTGCTATGAATTCTGCAAATAATTTTCAATATATTATTCTCTCTCTTCTTTTCTTCTCCTTCTCTAGTCCACCAAAAGTCCCCATTATTGTGTCTGGAGTGGTGACAAAGGTAAGACATATATATACACACACACACACACACACACACACACACACACACACACACACACACACACACACACGCACACGCACACACACACACATCCAAAGACCACCGGTAGTGTTGAAATAAGCATGATAAGGTGGTTTATATCTGGGACATGAGCTCTGCAGGGAGACGTGGAGGCTTAGTGCTGAGAATGAACAAGAAATAAAAAGAAACACAAGGAAGAGGAGAAGAACATATTGAGAGTACTAACAGAGAATGATTGTACTAAAGTAAAGAAGGGTTGTAATCAAATATCTACAATTAAAGATAATGTTTATAATTTAGATAATTTGATTGATAGTTTGTCTGTTAAAACCTTATTTAAATGTATGCTATGCAGGCCAGTAAGTTAACCCTAGAACACATCAGTAAAAAGTGTCATTAGTGTCACAACTTCCTAAAATCCCAGCCTGAAGATAAAGAAAAAAGAGAGAAAATTTAGACACTTCTGTATTGAAAAATGTTCTGTAAAATATATATTGTTCACAGTCCATGTTTAATGACTTTCATATACTTATTTTTTTACGTATATTGCACATTACTGTTTTAATGTTTAATCTGGTAACACTTAATAATGCAGGATCATGCAGCTCAAAACCCCACGAATAAATTACTTATAAATCGGAGTCAAATTAACACCTCTCTTACACAGTTTCATTAAAAAATGTAACATTGTAAGCTTTGAAAGGGCCTTTTATTTCATAAATGTTGGATCACATTACAGATAGAATGGCTTTGTGTGTGTGGGTGTGTGTGTGTGGTTGTGTGTGTTTGTGTGTGGGTGTGTGTGTGTGTGTGTGTGGGTGTGTGTGTTTGTTAAGGCTTGACCTGCCACTTTGAAAAGTGGGTCAAAGTCTGTGAAAGGACTTGTTTGTTTTCGACTGTATGTCTTGGATGTAGTGTTAGAACATAGATATGTGTGTGTTTGTGTGTGGAAAAAGCGTCCTTGAGTTCTGCCGTGTGTGCGTGTGCGTGTGTGTGTGTGTGTGTGTGTGTGTGTGTGTGTGTCACACCAGGCAGATTGTTTGCGGAAGATTGCAGTGATATCAGCAAGGTGGCAGGCTTTCCATTTATCCCCCGATCCTCCTATAGCCTTCCCATTCGCCCCCCCCTATCACTGCCATCAAACCCAGAGGCTAGCACTGCACAAAGCCTCAGAAAAGCCTTTTAGGAGCTAAGTGAAACACTTCAGTGTGTGTGTGGAGTTTGTGGCCTGCTGAGACTTTTTTTAAATCTAAAAAAACAAAGATATTTCCCATATATTTTCTATCTTTTCTTTGTCTTTGAAGGACAGAATGGGATTCTCAGGTCTTTTGGTGTTAAAATGATTCCACCAAAGGTACAGAAGGTGGGCAAATAATGCTAGACAGTTTTTTGAGGTAATATATGTATTCCTTCCTCCTGTCCTGAGTTGGGTTTTCTGGTTCGGGCCACATCTCCTCCTGCCTGCTGGGATCAGATCTTTTCAGAAATTCATATTCTTTAATTTAGCCTAAAATACTCACACCATTATCCTAGTGTCAAATTAAGTCATCATACCCCAGAAAATATCAGGACCAGGATATTAAAAGAAGATAACAATATGTTAATGCTGAGGTATTATGGATTTTGTACTATACACTGACAGTTATATTCATAAAATCCAAGTACAAATACATTGTTGAGGGGTTCATTTTAGCTGGCTAGCATATTGGGTATATGCCTAAATGCATTTTGGGTGAGACAGTTATCTTTACAATAATTTAGCAGAAAAATACCACATTGGATGCAGCCACATCGAAATACATGAATGATCTCACGTCGTCTTTCTTCCACACATCTTAAAATTTAAGTTTGCAACATTATTTTAATGTCAACAATTCAAGCAACTTAGCAATATATTGTCTTGAGCCACAGGAATAAAAAAAAAAAAGAGAAGTTGAATTCTTCAATTATGTAAAATCCTCTTTTTGAGCGTGTTTTCATTCAAATGTTTTAATCAAAATTTGATTCGGAAAAACAAAGACGGCAGAAATTGGTATTTTAGCTGTGTACTAAAATGGTAAAAAAGGTAGGTAGGAAACATGCCTTGCCAATCATCACGACATCAGTTCAAAGTTTGGTGCACTAATACAGTTAATTAGTTGCATTCCCTCCCATACCTCTGCTTCAGTAGGGCAGAGGTATGGGCTATATAAGCTTTGAGCTTCAGAAGAGAGAAGAAGGGCAATTGGAGGTCAAATCCATCCACATCCCATCCAGTTAGCTGTGGAATTGGCTTTAAATGAAAGAAGCACACACACACACACACACACACACACACACACACACACACACACACACACACACACACACTGTAAATGTTTTGGGCCAACCTACACACACACATACACACACATGCAGGATAACTAGTGCACAGCCTCGCATACAGTATAAAAAAACCAGCACATACAGAGAGGATTAGGGTCAAGCAAGGATGGGGGGGTAGTAAAGTTCAGCTAGAGGTTCAGACAGACAGGCGGTGTTTGTGTTTGTATAACGTTGATTAAATTGCTTATACAAATGTATCCACATTTCTAAGAAATCTGAATTATGAGGAAACCATTCGGTCTGTAATTTAGTTTATGATGGAGTAGTAACATCCACTTTATTATGGCAACACATGGACAAAATCAGCTAAACACCATCTTAACTAAATACTAAAACCCAGTATTTTCGATGGAAGAATTTAAACCTTCAATGTTAATCCACTTAATCATGCAAGCTGCAGTGTAATGAATGTTATGGGTTGTATGTGAAATGCATTTGCTATAAATCTCATCTATCCATTTGAACTAACGTTTTTTTTCTCTCATAAATGGGACCGGGGGGGAAGAAGGTGAAAGAGAAGTGTAGCATGAAAAATAGAAGTAAACAAATGTGAGGAAAATAAAGACACCAACCAGTGCAAAACAGTGGAGTAAAGAACAGGCGTAAGAAAGGAAGGAAAAAGAAACATTGAGGAAGACGGATAGGAATGCTGGCAGGTAAAGATAAAAAAAGAAAGAAGGGAGGATTGGAGTCATGATTGTAGTAAGTCTCTGAATAAAATTCTGCTCTCCCCTGTGAATGATCAAATTCCTGCTTTGATCCGATTTAGAAGCGAGCGTTTGTTTTTCTTGGAATAAGAGATTGAGGTTGCAGAGCACACGAGCGGGGACAGATGAGTGCTCCGTACTGTACCCTTCACTTTTAGGGATTTCCTCATTGTTATGATTATCAGCGGGGAAGGATTTAAAAATGGGGCACAAAGGGCTCGGAAACAAACTGCAAAACTTTGTATTCCATACATACTTTCACACATTTCTTGTACACTTTCCTGTTGTGTTTCCCCTAAATATTGAAAATTCTACTACGTACAGTAGTTGCAATACTTATTTTGTCTGCAGTGTTTGATAATGAGCATCTTACTTGTAACAATCAATATCCTACTGTTAAATAGCTGGATATTTGCGCACTATCATCTGAAAGTTTTGCTTCAATCATGATTTTCCCAGCCAGGCTGAGGCTGTGAACAATGCAGTTTATTGTTGTACCCCTAAAGACTTTTGACTGACTGTGTTCTGTTCAGGGTGATAAGGACTTCACCCCTGCGGCCGCCCAGGTGGCTCATCAGAAGCCCCAGCCTTGTGTCTCCAAGCTGCCACCTGCCCAGCACCTCAACCAGCACATCCACCAGCCCCGCAAGTGAACTAGGCAGCAAGCTCCAATGGCTACGCCTACTCCACCAGCCGGCCTTCCCCATGAAACACAAAGGATGAAGATGTTTCCCCATCAGGCACAGATCACCTCTAAATAATCAGAGTAGTTTTTTTTTTGTAAGCCTTCTTGAATTAAATATATGATAAATTTCAAAATCAGCAACAAGACACCCAATGCGAATACAGCCGTTGTAGAAGTTCCAATCTTTACACACGTGCTGCATTGGCGCCGCACTATTCGTTCTGCACTTTTGTTTTAACAGCTGTACAGTCTTAAGGTGGTATGCATGGGCGGGTTGTTTTCTTAAATTGCTATTATTCTAGGATTAAAAATGAATGAAGAAACCTAAGATCTGAGTCTGTGTGGGGAACTTTCAGCCCAGTGAAGTGCCGACCAATACCACATCACAGCAACCTATCAATCCGGCCAACTAGCCAACCAATCACCACAGCCTAAGCGCCATCCTTCTACCAATGATCTTCACAGATAAATCAGGAGGTGGACTCCAGTTTTTCATTATCAACACATACCAAAAAAGAACACAGACAGCAGCTTCTCGTATATTAAACGCAGTTCGATGTGTGGATCACTGAGACTGTTGCCAAATTGCACGGTACAGCATGGACCAGAGAGAGGTAGAGCATCTAAATACATGACAGCATTAACCAATCATTAGCCCTAACACTAACCGGCAAGTTTGACAAGCATTCCAATTGGCCAATTCAATATTATAGATTGCCCAATAAGGAGAACCAATGAGATGTAAAAAGAATCCCACTTCTCTTTTATGATGGCTGTTATTACCCAAGTAGCTACTTGATGCATGTCGTTAGTGTTATGACTTAAGAATGCTAGGCTACGCTTTCAGCACACGCTTATATAGCTTTTCGGCCGTAGCAAAGTCTGTTCAGCTTTTGCTACAGTTTCCTTCTATGTTGCCGTTCTTACCTTTATTTAATAGACAGGAGTCTTACTGATCTCTATATTTCCCTGCCTTGTTGGAGCTGTAATAATGTCTATGGTTCCCTGGCGATGTTAATTTGAATGCAAACTCAACCTGCTTCACGGTAAAAGTATCCCATCAGTGCCTCATTGCTCAGGATGTTTTCCGTCTCATTTGACTCGCATGGATTAACATTTTATTTGCTTCACACCAGAGTCAACTGAAATGTATCCCAAAAAATGTATGAAATCTTAGGCTGCTGTGAAGCAGCTGCAGGATGTTTTGTGTTTGCATTAACATTAGTCTGAACATCCAATCAAAGCATTGCAGAGAAGTAGCTCAGAAAATAGGGAGGCTCTTAACTGTACGATGAAGGTAAACTAGGCAATCGCTGGGCAAAAACATTCCATAGAAAACTGTTTGAAAAAATATGTTGACTATGTGACAGTTTTTCAGTGTTCAAGGACAATACATTGATTTCTACTTGGCAGGATATCCGCAGGTATAGAAATCTGTATCAGCTCCCCCAAAAATATCAATACACACAGATACAAACCACCCTTATCCTTAATCACCCATTCCCTTACACTCAAGTGTCATTTGTTTCAACACTAATGTTCAGGTTTCCATGAAAGAGAGAAAGAAATTTGTCATGCCAAGAAGGAATGATTTCCTATGTTAATTTAATTAAGTTTAAAAGAGATTTATTTTTGTTTTTCTCCGTTCTTTTTCTTGAGTAAATTGTTCAAATTGTATAAATCTTTAGTCATTGAGTGGACTTAGGTATTAGGTGTGGTTGTCATAGTAAATAAAGATGTAGACTATCTTGAAAAAAATACGTCCTTTTTGTTTGAATGAAATGAGGGATGACTTGACGAAAACTTGTCTTTAAACTGGATTTTTAGGATTTGCCATGAAATGATCAGCTCAGTACTAGTAGAGAAGGCGATTGACACGGTTTCTAAGTTTCAAAGTTGTACTGCTTGAATGATTGTGTCCTGTACCTTACCGAGAGTGTTTGAGCTTCCCATGGTGAATTAGCATCCTGCGCTGAGGGATTACGGCTCAGGTGGTGTTTTGAAATGAAACAGAAGCGTCTCTCCAAGAGCTGTCCACTGTATTTCTTCCGTCGGCTCTCTTTCTCACACACACACACACACAGACACAGACACAGCCACAGCGTGCACCAGGTGTTAGTGCGTGTAATCCATCTTTACACAAGCATCTGCAACCAGGTGTTCTGTCAGTTTATGTTAGCCCAATAAACCAGCCAGTGCTGGCTTAGTTTGGTACGAGCCTCTGTCAGCAAGCTGTAACACCCCATTAAAGCAGGCACAATCTCCTTGACTCTTCATTGGTTTTATATAGTTCTCTCAATGTGGCAGAAACTCTCATCCCCTGCCATGCCGCATTAGACTGACTGGGAGAATAGAATGAGAGCGAGACACTGCTAAAAATGCATTATACTGCCATGCTCAGGAATCTCTGGTTGTATGATAAATGAAGGAGGTAAATTGGATCAAGATTTATTCATAAATACTCATAAAATGCATTGAAAACGGTAGCATGTTAATGCTAGTCTAGCTAGTAAACATTAAGTCAGTATATAGCACATAATAGTGACACTGCAAAGAATTCTTCACCTGTAACTATGACGACCTGTACAAATGAAGCTGTCTGTCACGGTGCTGCAAAAGTGCTTTGGAATACCTATTAATTTTAACTAAATGGTCTATTTGTGCTTTGGAATACCTATTCATTTTAACTAAATGGTCTATTTGTTCTTTGGAACACCCATTAAGTTTAATGAAATTGTCTATTTAAGCTCTATAGATTGACATCTATTAAATATCAAATGGAATGTAGGTTCAGCTTTTTACATGTTTGACTGCTTTTGCAGTTTTTTTTCTTCCAACATCATAAAAACTGTCAAGGTTATAGTTTAAGGCACTTTACCCTCAGCGCCAAGTCCTCATTTAGAGCCACTTTATTAGCCCTGAGTATACACCACCAGCTGTTAGCCGTGAGGTCCTTAGGAACATTTAAACTGGCTGCATCTAGTTGAGACTGGTCATTTCTCTCACACAGCCGCCTGAAAACGTTCCACCAATGCCACGGTTTACACAGTCAACAGGCACCAGTGGGGGAAAAAGGGTGTTTCAGTCAATTAGGTCAGGACCTGTTTGGTAAGGCATCAGGGTTGAAATGACAAATGGACGGTGACATTTTGGCTCCAGTTTCATCAAAACCAAACTACTTTCTCTTTCAACTTTCTTTTTAATTCATGTACCAAGCATCACATCATACTATAGGTGTTCCTCCTCAAACAGCATTGACAGGATTTTATGTAAAACTAACCTATTTCCTGACAGATAGTATAAAGCAGTACTTTTTTTTATCAAGTTTCGTGTTATCAAAACCCCTGGGAGAAGCTTTTTTTTTTTCTGTAGGAGAGCTGCTCTCTGCCAAGTTTTTCTCACTTTTTATCAGTGATAACAGCACCGCCACTTGCAGTTCATTTTTAGTTCACTCGTTGGAGATCATTCTGATGCTTATTTAATTGTGAGACATTTTAATTTATTCATACTTTTCAGCTTTTCAGAAATGGAATTCATTAAGAAGGGCCTACTTTATTCTTGATTGCGTCAAATTATCATTTCACAGAATACTAAAAAAAGAAGAAATTAAAATGATATGGCTCTCATACCTTCAGCACAGGATAGATTAAACCAAGTTCTTGCTAAACCTGAGAAAATATGCCATTGTGTCAAAGATATTGTGACCATAAGGATTATATTTTTGAGCATGCATTGTTTATAAATGAAGCCTCAGATTTTCTTGAGAGAAAATAAATAATGAAATCAATTAAACACATATATTGTTTTGAACTTCCCAGTAGCACTTCACTTCAGCTACACACAGATTGCCTCCTGTTACTTCTTGATAACTTCATGGCACATAACCTATGAAACTGCAATATTGTGTTAATCTAAAAAGCCAAACAATGATTTCTTATTAGTTAGATAAAGGTGACAATTTCTCAAAAGGCATATAAAGATATAAAAACAATGACATAGTTATCTGTGATATGATGACATCACTGCTCTGATAATAAGCAATTCATTTCCTTGAAACACTTCATGTCAATGCCACTCTAATTTACGTGCAGAAATCTTTAAGTGTTGTGCCAAAACCAACCAGCAGAGGGCCCCGACTCAGAATTCCCCCAAAATTCCCAGGTTTGACAGAAGCATCAATTCAGTGCTGATCTAGAATCAGGTCATCCTGTCTGAATCTCAACTTGTAGCATCACGGCATGACATAATAGCTGCAATACTATCAGTGGATAGTGGCCTGCTTATTTGGCAACTTCTGTATTTCTACGAGGGATGTGGGTCAGAGTGTGGGAGGAGGGCGGAGGGGGAATCGCTGACCAAGCCTGTAGCGCCTCATAATCTCAGGTTACAATCTAAACCAACAGCTGTTTGAGCTACAACCATGACCTAAATATTATCCGATGCATTCAGGGCTAATAGGTTTTGTCTCTCTCTCCCACACAAACACATAACCCATTAATGTTCATTCCTCAACACTCTGTATGAGTACACTTTGAATAGATGATCAAAACACAGACAAAAGAATACCAGAATCCAATGTCCTGTCATAAATATAGATATGTGATGTATCTAAAGTTATGTTAACTTCAGATATTTGTCTCCAGTTCACAGAAATCCTGCAGAAGCCTTGTGACAATGCTCCTCTACAAAACATTAACAGAGAAGTCCGTTCCAAATGAATGTAGTTTTTTATTCATGTCTGTATAACAAACTGCAAACAGTTGACACTGTTGGCCATGATACTGCATTGCCAACAAAAAGCCATTTTCATATGAAACATTTCTCATGTCGATGCTAAATATGTTAATCCTGCAACCACTTAAGAGTAAATGGTAAATGGTAAATGGACTGTACTTGTATAGCGCTTTTCTAGTCTTCCGACCACTCAAAGCGCTTTTACATTACTAATCATTCACCCATTCACACCCATTCATACACTGATGACAGGAGCTACCATGCAAGGTGCCACCTGCCCATCAGGGTCTCTCTAATCATTCACACCCATTCATACACCGATGGCACAGCCTTCGGGAGCAACTCAGGGTTAAGTGTCTTGCCCAAGGACACATCGACATGGACTGCCGGAGCCAGGGATCGAACCGCCGATCCTCTGATTGGAGGACGACCCTGCTCTCCACTGAGCCACAGCCGCCCACGACATCACCCCTAAGAGCATAACTCAATGCAGTTTGGTCATCGCTTGTCGGGTTCAAATGACTTCCCCTGTGCCTTATCTAAGCAGATTGCCACGTTGAAGTCAATGAAGTTTATTTGGAGAAATTATTTTTTTGCACAGTGTCCTTGTAACCCCTTAGCAACTCATCACCATGTATATTAGACACACACTTGTGGATGACACTTGCGCTGCAATAGCCATGAGGAGTTGGGACCGTGAAATTGTGCTCTGAAAAATCCTCACAATATCACTGCTCTCTCTGGGCTCTGTGTGTTTTAAACTCACAGCCATTCTTTTCAATATTCTAATGTTAAAACAGGGAGCTGACCTCTTGCTCTATAATGGGTTGACAGTTTTTATCAGAGGGTCCATATGTGAGGGATTATCACTTCAATTCTACTTTTACTGTCACAAAAGCCGTGGCTCATCTTTCTTGAATTGTTAATAGATTAAACTCATGCCCCTAATGCTAAAATGTTTTATGAAAATCAAGAAGGGCAAAAAATAATTTTGTTATTAACTTTCCAACAGAATATTGAGGAGGCATTCGGAATTATAACTGTAATAAAGCATCAATATTTTGCCCAATTGCAATTAAATCCACAGTAAGCAACAGTATTTATTTTGATCACGTCATCCATACCCTGTACACACCAAAATTCAATCTCAGAGTCCCATTCAGCACAATGAATGGGGTTTTGCAATGTAAACATTTGAGATTGAAGTGTCACATCACAATAGTGCTTCACATTTCAGTCTTGGTCTCGGACGTTAAGACTAGAAAACATAGATGTTTATATATCAGTAGGTGAAAAAGTCTATATTTAATAAAAAATAAAAAGTTTCTCCTCAAAAATCATTGAAATCTCAAATATAAAATTTATATGTAAATACATTCATGGGTTAGTCATTATAAAGCAGAACAAAAAATGATCTAAAATATTGCTGTCAAATGCCATATATTTTTATATATTTCTCAGTCAATATAACACACCTATTTGTATTCTCCACTGAATAATTAAATGACATCCTAAAACCCCTTTAATAACTAATTTATGCTGTGGTCACAGTCTGAGAGAATTTGTGTCAATAAGTGTCCTACATACAAAAACACTGCTGTATTGAACAACCAGAGCTTGACAAAATATAGACTAGGCCATCCATCAAAAAGCAATAAATATGAAAAATAAGTTAATTAAAAACATTTCAAGTATCAAATCCCCTGGGTAGTCACTGATTGACATCATGAAGAATACTGAGCATTGTGCATTTATTGCTTTCAGAGCCGTGGCAGACATTATTAAGAGGATGACTGGCCTCCCCCTTACAGCCTTTCTTTTGTCCTCTTTTAGAAACACATCTGGTTATTCATATCATAGTAAAAAGTATTTTGTAGTGTGCATGGCATCCTCTGAGGCAATATTATTTCTTTTTCCCAGCAGCAAGGTGTCTCTTGGTTATAGCCTCCAGCCTCCTCCTCTCAGCCTCCTCAGCTTTCTTCCTTTCTTCCTTTAGCTCCTTGTACCGCCACTTTGGTAGTTGCAACATGTGCCCCCCTCCATCTTTGGAGCTGCTCTTCCTCCGTATCTTCTCTGGTTCATAAGTGGGCGTGGGGGCCTTGGAGATCCTCACTTTGGGAATGCTGAACCCCGGCCTGACGCTGCTCCTCCTCAGCACCATGTGCATGGGCAGCAGGCTGGTTCTCCGCAGCTCCAGAGCGTCGTTATAAGCCACCGTGCTCAGGCTGGAGCTCCTGTGTCGAGCCACCAGACTCTGGGCCTGAAGGCTGGCCCTGCGGTCAGCGGCGTTCTTGGCCACTAGTGTGACCCTGGAGTTCTGGAAAAGTTTGAGGTGGCTATCCACTCTGTCAGGGTTGATGGTGCGGAGCTCCTTGGCACGCTGTTGGCGGATGATCTCAGGAACTGCATAACGCCGTTTGCCCACACCTGGGGGGCTGTCAGGACACACCTAAAACAAGACCACAGTCTCTGATTGGTATTACTTATAATATCAGTATTCGTAGCACTGCAGGAGTAATAGTAGTGATAATTGTGGAATTCTGTTTTTTTATTAACAAAATGCAGTGCTCAGTTACCATTTTCTTTAAAGTATTGCAGTACTGGTAATCTTGCTTGAATAAACTGCTTATCAGATAAGACTGCAGTTAATTATATCATTTAATTATTAAGTGCAAATCCCATGAAAAAACTGAGAATTTGCTGATGAAAGCAAAGATAAATTAGCGCCAGATTTCTCCTTTAATAGCATCATTACCACAATATTATCACTGGTTTATTTGCACATTGATTCTATGAAACAGCAGCAGCTAGTACTTCTTTATTCTTCTACTTGATAAGAACAATAAGATAAGTAATTTGCATACTGATACAAAAGCACACAAATATTGATTGTTCAGTCGCATTTCCAGTTTGTGGAAGGTGATTTCCACATTGTACAAGAATGTTTGGCTCCAACTGAAGATAAGAAAGTGAGCTCTGATATCTCCAACTATGCTGAAGATGTACATACACTGGAATAATACAGACGAGAGCAGCTTTAAAAAACAATAATCTTATCACAAAGAGTAATTACTTGCATAACCTTATCACAGCTTACATTTGCAAAATGCTTGTTGATTTATTGGGGGAAAGTGAGGGACATGTAGGTTGGGGTTGATCTGGTGGGATACTGTTTAATGAATACCTGGAAAATGAAGAGTAAGCATATTCTAGAGCCTAATTACTCACTGAATGGCATGACACAGCAATGACTGGGCTCCTCATTGCAGTTGTTACAAAAACCATGTGGTCGATAACACCTTGATCCTCGGGGTTGGTGACATTCGAGATGTTGAAGATGTTCCGCACAGTGTCAGACAGGCGCTTCAGACAGCCACGGGGCTCCTGGGCTTTGGCTGCTAGTGATGCCAGTGGGGGCCACTCTAGACTGGGAGAAGAAACTTTATATAAATCCACTGTACAGCAGCAGGTAGGGTTGATTCTTCTCACCATCATAAAGTAAGTCATAGACTCTCTCAAGGCTACTTTAGAGTTGTTTGATGCATGGATAGTATAGTATTTCCCTCCTTTTATCTTACACAAATTATTTTTGTTGACCTTGTGCTGCATGTCTAAGTCCCAATGTCTTGCATCACATAGTTAGAAAAGAAAGTGGGTGAATCTAAACGTGTTTCAAGCATGACCTTGTCCGGAGACACTGATGTGGAGATGATTACGTAACTACGAAGCTACAATACTACACCACCTCTTCAGATATTGGTTCATGATATTGTCCATGACAGACAGGCATACAGAGAAACAATGTGATCGAGCTATGAGTTTACCTAAATGTATCACAGTACTGGAGCGGGCAGGGCCGTTCCATCAGGCGCGTCATCACCCAGGCAGTTTCATAACGGCCTGTAAAGAAGGCCCACTCAATCGCAGTGAAGTGGCGGCCAAAATCCATGGCATTCAGTGAAGCTCCTGGTGGTGACACAAAAAAGAAGGTTAAATATGTCAAAGAAAGGATATAGCAAATGGTGGATTCACAAATATATGGGTTAGAAGATAAGAAGAGGAGAGCAAAGAAATGAATGAAGATAAAAGTTTGTTTCCAAATGCTGCTGTCTGTCTCGGTGTGCTCATGACAGCTCACGCACACAACCAGCACACAACCCTCAGAGAGAAAGTTAATAGATGTGTACGAGCGCAACAAATTACAAAGAAATACATGTTGATGTTTTTATCTAGAGGTGAGTATGAAATCTACGCATATCCTCCTTTCTTATTGCTATAGAGTTTTGCAAATTTAGTTCCTCACCTGCCATCATGAGCGAGCGCACACATTCCACCCTGCCCTGCATGGCGGCTTTCATCAGAGCGGTGAAGCCGTGGCAGTTTCTCCTCTCGATGTCCAACCCAGAGTAGTAGTTCAGCAGATAGTTGGTGATTGTTATGTGGCCTTGAAGAACAGAGGGACAGACGGTAGTTACTGTAAGTTATAACACAGTCTGTTATCACAACTTTGGCTACGATAAGATCTGCTGAGGCATTCACACTTGTCCATCATAGTTTGGACAAGCGTGATCCACCTCCATACGGCTGGTCCATATTTGCTTTCACACAACACGCTCATCACTTCTGTTTCAAAAACCCTTGAGTACAGCAAGTTTTTTAATCTAGTCTTTGTTTGTTTTGTGTCAGTATTAGTTCCACACTGCCTGTGGGTATGTAATTGTATCTGAACATGCGTGTGCTCAGCATTGCTCTGAACCAGCCTGTCAGCGTCTGTGTGTATTTCACTGAGTCAGTGTCTGATATACTGCTGTCTTTAAATGTGTGTGTTACCTGCTTGAGCAGCAGTGATGAGAGCTGTGTTTCCCTCGCTGTCCTGCCAGTTGACATCCAGATATGGACACTGAGACAGCGCTATGACGACGTCCACATAACCTTGGTAACATGCAACCAACAGCCCGATCTGAGACAAAAAGTGACAGGAGAGGAGTTAAAGGTATAATATGCAACAATTTCCAAAAAGAATAAATGGACTTATAAGAAAATAATCCCCCCCCAATCATCATCTATGACCAACTGGAATTGTTTGGTGGTGTCTGTGTCTGTAAATCCCCTGCCCTCTGCCCTTATTTTCTCTTTACTTCCTATTTTGCTGTGTTGGGAAATTTGAACACCAAGTGGGGAAAATTTTTAGGCAACCAAGATGTTGCAATTAACTTTAATGAACTGAAAACACACTGTGAAAGGGTTAAAGATCTATGACGAAAACAAAGACAACTCTTAGACCACACATTGGCGTGGTAGCAGCCTGCTGATCACAAGGTGTAGCCACCACCTAAAGCATACCCTACTTTATGGTCTGTTTTACTCTAAATGGGACCATAAGTTACCAAATGAACATCATTCGGTCTGTACAGAAGTCTTGAAACTAGCCATTGAGACCATAAAGTCATATATACAATGTTTACTGAGGTAATAGATAAAGTAAGAAGTAGGGTCATTTTTTCTTCGACTTCTATAATCTGAATTATCTTTGAAACCAGACGAGTCGCTGTTTAAGGCACTTCTGCATTGGCTTCACTTTTCAGAAGCGGAGGTTGCTGCCTGTTAGAAACCCAAAAGACAAGGAGACCTCTGTACATCTTTCCAAACTATTATCCTCAAAAAGTGTGTTATCAGTTGTCTTCTCATTGAGAACTGAATCGTCTTGAGCTAAGTGGAAAAACAAGCTGACTCCCTGTCTGATGTTGCTGTGTACTTTTGTGTGTTCATGCGGGAATAAGAACCCTTTTATCTGTGTGGACGTCTGTGTAAATGTTAGTCTGCAAGTGTGAGTTTTTCGGGAGTTGTGGAAAACTCCTGTAAAAGTTGGGTACTTTCTGGAAGGTGCACACCTCACTGGCCAAAACAAACAAGTTTACCACCAGAGAAGAGATGGAGGGGGAAGCTGCAGGCTGAATTTAGGAACACAGAGTTCTCAGTTGACACATCATGTACACAGTGTTTATACATTTCTGCATGAAATATTTCTGTTAGACAGGGATGTCTTTCACTTTCATTCAGAGCACAGGTGGGTAAATGCTGAGCTGATATACAGGAAGCCAAAATTCACAAAAGGTGTCGATAAATGTAAATGATTGGATTAATGAGACGCAAATCTATGTGACTAGGAAAATGACTTAGATCTTGAAAATAAACCTGTAGGGAAATTATCTTTTTTTCAGTTTCTAGGCAACTGACAGAATGATGGATATTACGAGATCCTCATTAAAAACAGTAAATGATAGTTCAAGTAACTTGTGAAACAGCATCTATCGGAAATTTGTCAAGACAGCCAAAGTAAAATGGTGTTGTTCACAACGACCTATTGATTGGCAAGCTAGCAGAACCTACAGGGACGCTTAATTAATGCTTTATTTAACCTGAATATGCTGGAAAGGTCAACCAGTCAAACCTACCCCTGTCAAGATACATATAGTCAGTGCATACATCAGCTGCAAGACAAATATTTATATATTCTGCTACAGATGCCTGCTGAGGGTAATCCAGGAATAGCGCGGGCATTTTTGTTTAGACCGTTTATTTCCAGTAAAAAAAGAAATCCCCAAATAACTTTCAATGCTTTAACGGCTTAAAATTTAGGTAAAAATCAACCCTGTGTGTTACATGTAAAATAATAAGGCATGAATGTACGTCATGCCTTATTCTTTTTTTTTTTTTTCAAGTATTACAGCACATGCACATTGATTAAACCAGATACGATATCTATCACCTCCCAGCTGCTGTGAATATCATACCTTTGCCATAAGATGTTATTAATCAGACTTAAGAAAACACTTCAAACTTTGCTGAAAAGAATGAAGTATCATAGTGTTTAGGTGAGCTGTCACAATTTATTCAACATTAGATATTCCTTGAGCAGACTTGACTCATTAACCTTCTTCTGTGACATGCTGTTCCCTTCGTAGGGGCACTATAAAAAACCTACTTGATGCTTTGCACCTCTTGGTACGAGAACAACGTGCTACTCCAGTAAATTATTCCATCAAACTCTGAATTGGATGTGATCAAAAGTTCTGTCACCCTGAAATGAATAAATATATTAATGACTGAAGATTAGTACAGAGAGGGTGTGAAGGTTCATAGACAATCTACAAAATTGGTGCCAACCTCCCCCATGTCTACCAACTACACACACACACACAAACATTATACTGACAAGGTGTGCAATAGAATAGATGGTAAATACGCATTTAGAAAATACTGAATTCTAAACAATATTGCCACTCATCAAAGCCAAAATATAAAAAAACTGCAAGACTCTACATCAATCTTTTTATCAAGTTCCAGCATGTTTAAATCATCCTTAACTAACCAGGATCAAGATTAATTCACTATTATGTTAGATTAACATGTGACCGATCTGTCACATTTCCCCCAGCCTTTATTTGAATTAATCTGTATCAGACAAGGATTATGGTTAAGTCTGCAGGACAGGCTGTGCAGTACATGTTCAGTAGATGTTTTATTCACCGGTAAGACAAGCTGAACTTAAACTTTTGGCTGAACCAAGCCAGGCTGTCAGCCGGCTGGAGATGTAGTCACATCGGTGCTTTGCTGCAGTGTGAGGTGAGGTGGAGAGAGAGAGGTCGTGTGGAGAAACTGATGGATCGCCTGGAAGAAGTTCACTTACACTGGCACCGCTCCAGATTGCTTTATCTGTTCAGACGCACGCATGTTGACCTTGTCTATGTGTCTCTATCTCACTCTCTCACACACACACACACACATTCTTGGCAAGCCTCCAGCCTCGCTGTGCTGTACTTCAGCAGCATGCCCTGCAGCGCGTCTGGAGAAATCTCAGTCGTCTGGCAATGTCCTATTTTCTCTGTGAACCTTTTTACACGCTCGCACAACCACACATAAGCATTAAACCTTATTTTTACGCTTTTCTGCCAGGCTCTAGTTTTCTGCTCAACACATCCCTATCTGGACTATCTGTTACATCTATTGGGCTTAACCAGTGGCTTCTGGCAATGTAGGTGACAAAATAAAATCTGGGAGAAGAGCACCAGAGAAATGCACACAGACGCACATTAATCGAGAAAAGGCAATCATGTGCTAAACCATATCACCCGCTCAATGACTAAATGCTAAAGGGATAAAAATAACAACACTACCAGGTAGCTCAACAACCCTGAACCAATCAGGAGAGGTACTTCCAGGGGATGGATGAAAAAAATGTAAAGTGAGACTTTGAGTACAACAGAGATTCAAATCCGATGGTTTTTGGGAGGATTATGTATTTTGTATGTAGGCCAAATGAAGATGCACACTATGGCAATTTTATAGCCTTCATTACTTTATTCTGATGGACGTAGACATATGCCCTCCCTGACTGTAATCTCGTCTGTTCCATTACACTGGATTGTAGCCGCTCTCGTAAATTGAGTTTATTTTACACCCAAAACTTGGCATTTTCTTTTATAATAGCTTGGAAAGTTAAGTATAAAGTAACAAATGTTCAGTTTTAAGCCAAAATGGCCTGCGGTATCAAGTGATTTTTTTATCACTTGATATTTACAGTAACACTTAAACATGCTCCTCTAAACTAATTTACTGTAATCTAAAACATTTAGGTAGCAATTTCTTCATTTTTTTGTGCATTCATATTGGCTATAAATGTCGATGCAAAGCATTATTTTTTTTAACATAGCTATCTAAACATTAGCAATTTAAGCTGCCTGTCCCTCTATTACATTTAACAATTTGGGAGGATCCATCATGCTGGTGAGTTTAAAATTCAAATGTATTTTTTGGTAATGCCAATTTTGATCAAATAACTACAAATGTCATAACAAACCAAGTTGATACATAGAGATTACGTAGTGAAAATGCAATCAACAAAGTCAACTTTTTATGAGCCCATATAGGCACACATACATAGACAAAGACACAAGCACACACACAGACACACACACACACACACACACACACACACACACACACACACACAGAAAGTAATCTGGGGAATATCCAGAGCTAGGAATAGAAAGGCTTAGCCGTATCAGTCAGCAACACAGAGAGAGGGGGAGGGAGACAGACGTAACTGTGCATCTACAGTTGGTGTGAGTGTGCTGTAATAATTGGCTCCAATGAGGATGACACAATACCCAATGTAACCCTTAAAGTTCCTTATAGACACAATACCTACAGGATTCTCAGATGAATTACTTCTTAATTAAATGATGTAAAGCATTACCAAAGTGCATGTTTGCAATAGCACCATAGCATCTTCAGAAAAGCATGGTATAATTGATTGATTTCAGCTGGTTCTGTTCTGAAATAAAAGAGGATCCGGAATAATTAACTTCACGGATACGCTAAGTAGTTTGTAACCAATAGTCAATTTGCAATTTTTTGCTCAGTGTAGATTTTAAAGTGTATGGGACTAATCAGATATTAGCTTTCGCCTTATCAGTCCAATTATCTGCCTCTTTATGCCCTCGAAAATGGTGAATTCCATTTGATGAAAACTGTAGCAGCATTATCACATACACAGAAACAGCTAGGAGAGCATCCACAGTCAAGCAGAAACCTGATTAATAATTAGCCCTCCACGCTAGAGCATCCAAGAGTGCTTCCCTTGTGTCCCTCCAATGTGACTTCTTCAATCTAACTCTCTCTTTGTTAATTTCATAGGGGCTTACCGACAATTTATTTTTATTTTTTTTACTACCAAATACTGATCACAGCTAATTCTTTGAAATCATCTAAATGGCAGACAACCTGTATCTCGGCTGCCTGTATGCACTAAATATAAAACGCTGCACTCTTTGCTAATTTAAAGTAGATCTTTTTGTCCAAGGACATGCACACACATGGGGAAATACACTCTATATACGCCACCCTCAATCACATACGCCAGAAGCACTTAAACAGACTTACTGGGCCATGTTTTATGTCAATAGCCTCCCTGTTAACTGTGTTCCTGTCTGCAGCTGAGTGTTCACATGGCTGTATCAAATCAGATGTGTATGACTGTCGCTTTGATTTTTCCACTCATCTGTATTTGCTAGCAGCATCATGCTCGCTACCATCTCCAGTGCCAAATCTCTCTCTCTCTCTCTCTCTCCCCCTCTCTCTCACTCTCCAGCTGTTCCTCATTTAGTCTTCTTGCCTTTTGCCCGTATAGCCGATGTGTGACTGAAACACTGTCTGAAATACTCTGTGGTTGACTTTGTTGCCTGTTGCCTACAACGTACTGTATCTGTCCTGGTAGGTCAACAGATCTCACCCTATTTGGAAAGTTTGATTGTGTTCTAGAGGAAGAGGTTGTGTGTGTGTGTGTGTGTGTGTGTGTGTGTGTGTGTGTGTGTGTGTGTGTGTGTGTGTGTGTGTGTGTGTGTGTGTGTGACTGAGAGAGAAAAAAGAGAGAGGGGGTGGGGGGATAACAGTCATGTTGGGTGGCCTCATTTAAATTGATTGAATTATGTGAGTGTGTGTGTGTGTGTGTGTGTGGGGGGGGGGGGGGATTGTGTGTGTGTGTGTGTGTGTGTGTGTGTGTGTGTGTGTGTGTGTGTGTGTGTGTGTGTGTGTGTGCGCTCGCGTATTTATTGAGTTTTCATGAGCAACACACACTGCCCTAAAAGAGGTCAGGGGTGCCTGATGATATTGATATATTAATATATATATTTACATAATCCTGAGATAATCCTGGTGTTTACTAATTTGCATTTATCTTATAATTTTTAGAACACAACGCCAATTCTTTGTGGAAATTTCATCAAACACATCCGCTATCACAGTCACAACACTGATAACATACTGTAGGAGTTCTGACACTAACAGCATCTAATTACTGTGCCGTAATCATATACAATGAAAATTAAATAACCGTATTTATGACCTACAAAGTGGCTTGTCATTAAGTTTCTTGCTATATTTAGCATTCAGGCGGTGTTAGTTGAAACATGGGCAGTTGTCAGTCTTCTGAGGGTACAGAGGACAGACACTATCTGTTTATGGCTGGCTTATTATGTTGTGATCATGATTACAGTTAATCAAGTTTCAACATGCAATCTTGGCAGTGGAAAGTATGCTTTTTATGAAGAACAATTATTTTTCAGAATAATTTCAAATAAATATACATTAAGCTGTATAAACCTTGCCATGATGCAGGTATTTTGTCCACAGGAGGGACTGTTGATGTTCGCTTAACTTTTATCATGACCATAGCCATTTGATTTAAATATGTGTTGGCTATAAACCAAAGAGCCAAACAGTCCTTTGTGGATGGTTTGTTGCTAAAAACCATTTACCTTTACTGTTTGTCATATGATATCAAAACACTTATATCTTGTGTTACCCACATCTCTTCAAAATGAACTTATTTTTCTATGCAGCAGACAGCGAATTAACTACTTGAACTACCATCTACCTGGGCTAAAGGTCAATCTCTTATGTAGGCAAACTAGTAAGTCATAGACAAATCTGAGTGTAGTATGCCATAAAAGGAAGTAAAAGTATAGTATTGCATAAAAAAGTCATAGTATAGAAAAATGTCATAAAACTCACAGTATAGTATATCATTAAAAAGTCAAAGTATGTCATAGAAAATTCCATAGAAAGTCATAATAAAGTATGGCATAAAATGTAGTAAAATAGTGTGCCAATAAAAATGAAATATATGATATTATATAGGTGTGCGATATAACAATATTAAATTAGAACAATGGAAATGTCTTCATGATGTGCCTTTACAGAATGTATGCCATAAAATGTCATAGTAAAGTTATAGTATATAGTATAATAAATTAAAAAATTAATTAATAGTCAAAAAATGAAGACGAGAGAGAAAAGATGAAGCCCTCGTGCATTTAATGTGGCTTCATGTAGTATGTCATAAAAATGTCATAATAAAGAAATAGTCTAGTATGTCATAAAATATATAAAAAAGTCATATAGCATAAACATTTGTTGTTGTTTGATAACCGCTAATAAATAAAACAATATATATGGGGTTAAGTCAAAATTTAGGGAAGTAAATTTTCTGGTTTGGCCAAATGAAAATAAAACATTCAACCTGCATCGTCTTTTCTGAAGTACCTTTAAGCAAAACACAGAATCCCTACCAGGTTCTGGTCTGCCATTCTGAAGCTGACCACAGCAAACAGAGGCAACAGATTATTATGTGTGGGTCAAATAATGTGTGTGAACCAGGCAAATGTACAACCTTTTTTCTGCGATTTCAGAGCCTTTTCAATTCTCCATTATGTCACCCTATAAACTACTCATGAAGGAAAGGGGAAAAAAGTGTACATTCTATATTTGGTCAAATTCAAGTCTGGGATGTATAACCCCTCTCTGTCTTCAAATCACAGTCAGGCTGTCTGCTATGTCAGGATGTTGATATCAATGTCAGGATGTTGAACACATACACAACATGTGTTTCTAATAGGGGGTTGCCTAAACTGATTGTGTCTGGGTTCATGCACCTCCCTGAGGTCACAGGGCATCCCAAAACAAACGGTGAATGCACTAGCACACATCCTGGTTTTCTACACAAACACATAACTGGAGCTCACTGATATACACACGCACAAAACACACACAAACACACACACAAGCTATATATAAGCATTTTTGGTGCGACAACCATATCAGTCCCCTCTATTTTGCATGTCATTCAGAAGAGAAGAGAAATCTTTACATTCCAATGATGTCATTACTACTCTTCCTTTCCATTACCTCACTAGTTATTACATACATACAGAGAAATATGGAGGGGGAGAGGTGGTGAGCAATGATGATGAAATTGTAGAGAGGACTCAGATAGAGGGGGGTAGAGACACAGATGTGCAAGGTCACATGTAAGGTCAAATTACTGACCTTACGTGTGATGTAAGGTCAGTAATATGAAAACACAGATGAGTGGGGACATTTTCAAAGGAGAAAGTAAATTAATAACACACACTACTCCCTAAGCAACTACAATTGCATTCCAAACATCTCTACCGGTGCTCTTTAGTTGTCAATGGTCGAAAACTAAGAACTGTGAAGGTATAAACAAAGGGCTGGTAATGATAAAAAGGTGTTTTTCAACTCTTTTCTGAATAAAATGGTAGAAAAAAAGAATACAAATACCCTGAGTCACAACAACACAAGATCCAAGGCCAAAGATCCCCCCTCAGCATATTGCCTCCTGCCAGTTAATTCAATTACTATTAGCTAAATGTCCAGATGAATGAAAACTAGTCTGGTGTTCCATCATTATGGATCCAACTCTTTGCTCTGGGCTGCAGTTTTTTGGCAGGAGTGAAGCGATACACATAAAGGGAAACATACTTTGATTGCACTGCAGATAAAATGTCCAATAATTTGCCAATGAGCAGCAAGTGAAAAATATAACAAAAAATTATATTATTTAAAGTCAACGGACCGAAGTTGTACATAAACGATTACATATTGCTATTGATATCAATGTTTGCAAAAAATCATTGAACAAACAGGCACTGCTACTTTCTTATTGAGGAATTCAGGGCTTTAAAAGGGATCTTCGGTCATTAGAGGAAGACTGTTTGTTACTGTGTTTACCAACGGACTCCTAAATGGAATCCAAATCCAGAGTTAGAAATGAAGAGGCAAACTCATACACATATGAATGTACCTGCATGACCACACACACACACACACACACACACACACACACACACACACACACACACACACACACACACACACACACACACACACTCTTTCACATACAGAGGATTGTGTGTTCTGCTAACCATGAGACTTCTGCTTTTATAGAGTTTGGGGTTGCACCCTCTTGGAAAACTGAGTTCTGTCAACACACACATGCAGAGACCTGTCAGAAAATTCCAGTTTGGTACGAAAAAATGATTCAGGATAAAGATGTGAGCTTATAAAACATTAACGGAACCAAGGTAAATAAAGAAAACAAGTAGAATATTTAAAATGTGTCATTCTCAAGCCAACTGGCAGCCTCGGTAACAAACAGTCTACTCAACCTACATCTCTTTTTAAGTACCAAAGGGATATTTGATTGTTAACCGATTGATTCATGACTGTTAGTTAATTGTTGCAATTAAGATGCATACTTCTTAAATGTTTCAGTGAGGCCAGAATGGGCCTGTGAATGTAAGTATGCCTAAGACACTGCAGCAACCTAGGGCTTACTTAATGAACCAGAGGCTCTTTAACTGAAGTTGTTGCATTAAGTAAAAGGAAAGTGATGGAGGCTGTCTAGCTGAAGATGTGCTTAAGTTTGATATTAATAGACAACAAAAATAAAAAGTGTAGTGCCCCAGATCTAGAACATTTAATAAGCCTACTCTCTGCATAAGTTATATAGCCAAAAGTAGCTCTACATTACATTACATTACATTACATTACAGTCATTTAGCAGACGCTTTTATCCAAAGAGACTTACAGGAAGTGTATTCAACATAGGTATTCAAGAGAACTACTAGTCACCAGAAGTCATAAGTGCATCTCCTTTCTTAAACAAGCATCTTAAAGCATAAACCAGAGCAAAAGTATAGTGCAGAGGCAAATGTTATGAGGCATTCATATTTTTAACTGTTGACTTTACTTGAAATAATACACAGGAAGGATTAAAGGTCATGACAGTGATTTAAAAACGATTCAAACTGGAACAAAACTAAGCTTAAAAGCTGCACACGT